>NC_083239.1:32026834-32157555 GCF_032191835.1 Heteronotia binoei | reverse complement strand
TTCTCCATTGGTTACCTTCAAAGAGTTGCACTGGCTTGGATTCCTCTATCACAAAGTCTTGCATTAGTTGCAGTATCCATTTCAGTTGTCTGCACACTTCTGCTGCAAATACATACTCAGCTTTAGTAGAGGACATAGCTACAGTTCCTTGCTACCCACTCCTCCAGCTGACTGCTTTGCCGCCATAGAAGAATAAATGTCCGTTGGTTGACTTTCTGTCTGTAGTGTCTCCTACCCAGTTGGCTTCCATGCATCCCCCTAGTCTGGGATTATCACTTATTGGTAACTTTAACTTCAGATGTGCAGTGCCATCTTTGCAAGTCTTTTGATAGTGTTCCAGTCCTTTTGCTCGGTGATTCCGTCTTTCTGCATAACATACCCACAGCGACTGTAATATTTGGACTGTCAATGTCCTCATCTACAGCCATCTTCCAGTTGCTTCTCTGTATTGCTTGCTTTTTTTGTTTTTTTAAAATAATTTTTCTTTATTATAAACTCAAAAAGCTTACACAAAACCATAAAGTTCCAAAATATGAAACAACATAAACTCACCAGTAATGTTACACAAATTAAGACAAAGTTAAATAATTAGCAAAATGGATTTTTAAAAAAGGAGACCATTTTTCCATTACAGATTTATGTTGAGGTATATTAACATGTGACTGCACCTCATCAGTAATCTTATCTAGTGTAAAGTAATCCCAAACTTTGAGATACCAAGCCCATAGACTAGGGGATTGCTCATCTTTCCATTTACAAGCAATAACCGCTAGCTGCAGTGAGTAAAGTCATTATAAGCTCTTTATCTTGTTTCAAAGCAAATCCAGATTCCCAAAGATTCAAAAGAATCAAACTCAGAGAGAGTGGGATCATAACTCCTGTAATTCTGAAAATTTCCTTAACCACCTGTTTCCAGAAGGTGACAATCACTGGGCAAGACCACCAAGCATTGTAAAAGGTAGCTTTAGAACCACAATGTTTCCAACAGTGAGGGGACATATCAGGAATCAAATGTGAAAGTTGAGCAGGAGTTAGGTACCATCTAGAAATCACCTTATATGTTTGAAGCCTAATATTAAAAGCAGGTGATGTGTACACTGCAGTATTCCAAATATGGCTCCATTGGACTTCAGATAAAGAAACACCTAAATCCTTATGCCAAGCATTTTGGTAATTATGTAGGAAAGGAATATTTGGGCTTGCCAGGATGTTATAAATTCTCTTAATTAACCCTTTAATGGTGGTCACATCAAAATATAATATCTTTTCGGAATCAGAAAGCAATATGCGTACAGGAGAAATAAATTTGTAAGTGCACCACAAATGTTGTAATTGGAGGTATTCAAATCAAGGCAAAACCATAGAATGGTCCTTTTCTAACTTTGTTTTTTCCAGGAGAACCCCCTTCTTCGTTACATTAGCAGACCTAATAATATCATTCTGTCTCCAGGTTTGAAACGCAGAAGATGAAGAAGCTGCCGGGAACCATTTTTGGCCAGTTAATGTTGGTAAGAGTGTAGTTGGAGGGGCAAGAACTTTATGATGCCTTCTCCAAACTTTTACAGTAGCCTTTAGAAATAAACTAAATTTCATTTTAGAATGCTGGTATCGGATGGTGGGCCATAAAATTTCTTTAAAAGAATGAGGGAAATAATATAAATCTTCAATATATTTCCAGTCAGCTCTATATGAACCCTAATATTGCTTCACTATATTAGATAGTATAATGGAGTCATAATATAATTTAACATCTGATACAGCTAAACCACCTGAGTCAACTGGCCTTCTTAATTATCGAAACCCAATATGAGGTTTATGAAAGCACCAAATAAATTTATTTAAAGTTTTTTTTGCCATTTTGCCAGTAGTTCATTTGGAAGAAATATAGGAATTGCTCTCATATAAAAATTAACTTTGGCATAATAAATGCCTTAACAATATTTATTTGTTCCAATAAAGTAAAAAAACTGTTTATTCTACTGATGTAGTAGGTCATTAATCATTCAAGTGACACATTGAATGGTTAACAGAAATTAGATTCTTAAATTGCAATGGAACATTCACACCTAAATATTTCCATGTGAAGGCGATCCACAAGAAGTTATAATGGGATTTAATATAAGAGACTGATTGCGAAAATAAATTAATAAGGTATAATGAAGATTTTTGAATGATTAATTTGCAAGCCCGCTATCATGGCAAATTTATTCAGATGTTTAAATATCACTGGAAGGGGAAATTGTGGATTCAAAACATATAAGATCATATCATCCACAAAAAGACTAATCTTAAACTGACGATGACCAATAATAATACCTGAGTTACTAGGGTCTGTTCTAATTATGTTAGCCAAAGGCTGCACTGCAAGAGCAAAAATTAACAGAGATAGGGGACAACCCTGCTGGGTGCCCCTGCTCAGCCTAAAATCTTGTGAAAGCATTCCATTAATATAAAGGAATGCAAATGATGTAGAATAGAGAGATTTAATGATGTCTCTAATCTTCTCTCCAAATTGCATACGTTGCAATAGAGAATGGATATAGAAGGTTCCACCATATCAAATGCCTTCTCGACATCAAGCAAAAGAATACATGTGTCACCAAGACTGAATTGCTTAGAATAGTGAATTATGTCTAGCGTCTTCCTAATATTGTCTATCATGTCCCAGTGAGGTATAAAACCGGTTTGGTCTAAATTGATATAATCACCAATGATTTTACCCAATCTAGATGACAAAATTGCAGTAAAAAAATTATGATCAGTATTAAGCAATGAGATTGGACTATAAGACTTGGTGTCAGTTCGATCTCTGTCTTTTCTTTAATACTATAATTTTGGCCCTCCTCCAAGAGTCAGGAATCACACCTGTGTTTAAAGCAGTATTATATACATCTACTAAAACTGGGGAAAGAGAAGTAAAGAAAAGTTTATAGAATTCATTGGTGAAGCCGTCTAAACCAGGGGACTTATTAGTTTTAAGTAATTTTATAACCTCTTCTAATTCCTCAGAGTCAATAGGATGGTCTAAAAACTGCTGATGAACCTCAAATAAAATAAAAGGGAATTTGTGAGTTAAAGAAATTTTCAATTCATTCTGAAGGAGGATATCTGGAGGAATATAGTTTAGAGTAATAATGAGCAAAAGATTTCAGAATTTGATCTGTTGGATTATGTAAAATACCTGAAGAGTCTTTGATACTATGAACCCCAAGTTCCACTGACTTCTTACGAACTTTCCATGCAAGCAACCAAATTGATTTTGAATTTCTGTATCAGTACTTTTGTTTCAAGAATAGTTGATGCTGAATTTTACCTACTTTCAGGACCTCAAGCTTTTTTCTCTCTTCTTGTGATTTCCTGTAAATTTTTGAACTACATGCCTTTTTATGAAGAGTTTCTAATTCCTTAGTATTGCTTGTTGTTAGATAGAAGTTCACTACTTCGTGGCTGGTTCAAGTAGTTTGTTTCCATAGGAGTGCTTGCTAGCTTAGTGCCTTTCATATTCATGTAGTCTAGAAATTCTAGGATCTTCTGACTGAAAAGACAGAATTTCTGGGCTACGTGAATATGAAAGCAGTGAACCTTTGATTGCAGACAACTGAATGGATGTACTCACCAAGCCACCTTCTTGAGAAAAGTTAGAGATGTAGTTAGGAATCTACCTCTATCTCTCCTCTTTCCTATCAAGTATATTAGTTCCTAAATAAGCTTTTATCTACTCTTTAATCAGGTTGTGCACTGTTGCTGTGTTGATGACTCTGCCAACAATTCAAAGAGAACTGATGTGATGTAGTGGACAGAGTGTTGGACTAGTACCTGGGATGACCGGGTTTGAATCCCTTGCTTGACCATGAAAACTTGCAGGGTTACCTTGGGCCTGTCACAGTCTCTCAGCCTAACCTACCCTCAAAACCCTCACAAGGTTGTTGTTGTTGTGAGGATTGTGGGGGGAATGATGTGAAAAGCTGTTTTAAGTCCCTGATCAAGAAGAAAAGCAAGATATAAAAAAACAAATGCTTTTATCTTACCTTTCCTTGATGGAAATTAGGTGGCATAATGCCTTATTCTCCTCTCCCAATCTGAAAAGGGGCACTACATGTTTGGAACCCCATCCCCACTGTTTCCTGTGCCATCATGGTCAAAGTCTGTTCAAGGGAGTTTGGGCCTAAATCTGTCTATTGTCAGTTTGAGATCTTTTAAAAATCCTTTAACAGATAACGGTGTTCCCAACCATCCCTCTTTCCCCTCAGTCTAACTTGTGCTTTCTGGGTCATGTCCTAACTGTACCTTGCTGAGATCCTAAACAGAGCTATGCTCTTGAGTTGCCAGCTCCAGCCTGGAAAATTCCTGGAGGGGGAGGAGCTTGGCGAGAGAAGGAGCTGAAAATGATGTGATGCCATAGGTCTGCCTTCCAGACTGCCATTTCCTCCAGGTAAGCAGATCTATGGGGACATACCTGGAAGTGACATAATTTTGTAGGCACAATGCTCAGGGATCCCACCAACCCCCAACTCTATGGTATATGGGGGATCCTTGAGCATCACATCAACACAATTGCATCACTTCTGGATATATGCCAGAAGTGACATTATGGTCTTGGTGCAACACCTATTTCATCCCCGTTGCTGCTCTATTGAGCAGTGGCAGGCAACTGAGCTGCCGGGTGACACCCAGCTCTATCTATTGATGGATGGCCGGGCCGCCGATGTTCCTATAAATTTGGACCGGGCGCTGCAAGCCGTGGCAGACTGGATCTCAGGTTGAGTGGGCTGAAACTGAATCCAGCGAAGACAGAGGTCCTTTGTCTAGGGCGTGGTGGTCCAGAGGGAGGGATCTCCCTTCCAGCTTTTGACGGTGCGTCACTGGTAAAAGTGCGCAGGGTCAGGAGCTTGGGAGTGTTACTGGAGTCTTCCTTGACAATGGAGGCCCAGATAGCAGCCACTGCCAAATCCGCCTTTTTCCACCTTAGGCGGGCGAGGCAGTTGGCTCCCTTCCTGGAGCGCAATGACCTGGCAACAGTGATCCATGCAATGGTCACCTCGAGGCCAGACTACTGTAATGCTCTCTACATGGGGCTGCCCCTGTGCCGAACCCGGAAGCTGCAGCTAGAGCAGAATGCAGCAGCTAGACTGCTATTGGGCCTACCTCGGTGGGAACATGTGCAGGCTGGGCTGCGGAAGCTGCATTGGCTGCCAGTTATTTACCGAGTTCGTTACAAGGTGCTGGTTATTACCTTTAAAGCCCTATATGGCCGAGGACCTGTTTACCTTAGGGACCGCCTCTCTCCATATGTTCCCCAGAGAGCACTGCGATCCAGCTCACAAAACCTTCTGGAAGTACCTGGGCCAAAGGAGGCCAAACGAAAAATAACTAGAGAACAGGCCTTCTCTATAAAAGCACCCCAATGGTGGAACCAACTGCCGGAAGAGGTGCGGGCCCTACGGGACATTAACCAATTCCGTAGGGCGTGCAAAACCGCCCTCTTCTGGCTAGCCTTCCAAGATGGAACCTGAAATGAACACCATGCCATCACTAACATCAGCAATCGAGATAGCAATATGATGAGATGATTTTAGATTGATTTTAGACTTTTATATTATGTAAATTTAATGGTAAATTTTAAATGTTATAGAAATGTATAACTGTTTTATTGTTTAACATGGCTCTTGCCACATTCTGTAAGCCGCCCTGAGCCTGCCTCGGCAGGGAGGGCGGGGTATAAATAAAATTTTATTTATATTTATTTATTTATAGCTGTGCTGCTAGAGTTGGGCACAAGGCAGCCCCACCTACCTCTAAGCTAATTGCAGACTTAGGTATAACTCTGTGGTGCATTGCTCTGCCTCTTCCATAGAATCTTAATCTGACTGGCTCACACAGTTATGAATTACTTGTGATAATACTTCCGTCACATCTGCAAACATGTCACAGTATGACATGGTGCACAAGATACTTTCCAAATCAGGAACTACTGTCCTACATGAGATTTGATCTAAGGGGTAGATGAAATAGATCAGGGGTGGCCAGCGGTAGCTCTCCAGATGTTTTTGCCTACAACTCCCATCAGGCCCAGTCATTGGCCATGCTGGCTGGGACTGATGGGAGTTGTAGGCAAAAAAACTCCTAGAGCGTGGTGTGACTCACCCTTTTCCCATGACCCTCCAGTGCTCCTGGGATGGCCAGAGACAGGCCTAGCAACACTAATTAACATGCTATCCTTGTTTCTTCAAAAATAAGATTAATGCAGATTGAAGACAATGATATCATATTATGGGAACAGCAGACACCTCTGTAGTTGGTTTACAACTATGATGGCACTTGGGTTTTTTGGCCACTGTGTGACACAGAGTGTTGGACTGGATAGGCCATTGGCCTGATCCAGCATGGCTTCTTATGTTCTTATGTGCCCTAACCTGGATGGCCCAGGCTAGTCCAGTCTTGTCAGATGCTGGAAGCTAAGCTCCGCTCTGAGCCCCCATGGGGGGATGGGCAGAATATAAATAAACTAATAATAATCAGGGTCATCCCTGGTCAGTATTTGGATGGGAGACCACTGAGGAAGCCCAGGGTTGCTCTTCAGATGCAGGCAGTGGCAAACCACCTCCATTCTTCTCTTGCCTTGAAAACCCCATAGGGTTGCTGTAAGTCGACTGTGACTTGTTGGTACTTTCCCCCAGGAAAACAGATGTGTTCTGCTGGAAATTGCTCATTAAGAAACACCTTTGCTTGTTTGTAAGAGCCCTGTGGCACAGAGTGTTAAAGCTGCAGTACTACAGTCCTAAGCTCTGCTCATGAACTGAGTTCGATCCCCGGTGGAAGCTGGATTTTCAGGTAGCCAGCTCAAGGTTGACTCAGCCCTCCATCCTTCTGAGGTCAGTAAAATGAGTACCCAGCTTGCTGGGGGGGAAGTGTAGATGACTGAGGAAGGCAATGGCAAACCACCCCATAAAAAGTCCACCGTGAAAACGTTGTGAAAGCAACGTCACCCCAGAGTCGGAAACGACTGGTGCTTGCACAGGGGACCTTTCATTCCTTGCTTGTTTGCGGACATCACAGCAGAACTGAGGGTGGGAATATCTGGAAGCAGGTGTTGGCTTATCAGATACAGAAAGCCCAGAGAAAGGAGTGGAGATATGTCAGTGGGCTGAAGTACATTGAAGAGGGGAAGTGAGCAAGGAGACACTCGAAGGTAGTAAAGAATACATTCTGATATAACACAGATGTGTTAAAAAATGAACGCATTGCATAATCTAAACATAGCTGACATTTGGAAGACTAAGAAGGTGCAGATAAAGAGCAATTATCACAGTCGCCTGGCTGGGGTGGTGGTGGAACAATTCCTTCTTTTTTTTGTAGTCTAACATCTAGCACCTTTATTTTATTTGCAAGCTTCTTGTAGTTAATTGCAGGTGTCACTTGCCTGACACAAGAGACACAGACAGATAGGAAGAACAGCACGTCTTTCTGCAGGAGCTGTAGCAAGTGAATGGCGCAGAAGTGTACCGGCTATTGTGGAAGCTGGCACATTCAGCATTTCACTTGACCGGCATTGAATGTAAATGGGAACAGCAACCTCAGCACTTTCTGTGTCCGAGAGCAGTATTTCATTGAATCGCTTTCATGAATGCAACTCCCTGATGCTGGGATTGTGTATTCAGACAGTTTCGGATTCTGTGCAAGCACGGAATATAAGACTATGTGTGGTGTTGTGGTTAGAGTGTCAGTGTCAGACCAGGATCTGGGAGACCCAGGTTAGAATCCCTGCATGGAAATCCCGGCCACGGAAATTTGCTGGGTGACCTTGGGCCAGTTGCATGGTCTCTGCGTAACCTACCTCACAGGGTTGTTGTGAGGATAAAACAGAAGAGAGGATAATTATGTAAACTACTTGGGGTCCCCACTGGGGAGAAAGGTGGGTTGCAAATCAATTGAGCATGCTGAAAATATACATATTAAAAAAGCAATATTCCGGAGCCCAGCCATCAGGGTAGCTTTCTAGCAGCCTTCGTCCAGATGTGTTCAACTCACACTTGTAGAACTTTTACAGACTTTATTGACATCCCAAGGCATTTTACTGACTGCATGCTGAAATGGCTCTTACAAGTTATGGATTTATTTATTTATTTTATGATTTATACCCCGCCCTTCCCAACAAGTGGCTCAGGGCGGCTCACAACATAAGAATTTGACATAAATAGAATTTAAGCATAAAAACAGTTAAAATAATTAATACATTTAAAATTTTAAGACATTTAAACCATTTAAAACATTAGGGACAGCAGACATCTAGTGTAACTACACTCAGTGAGGTGAAAAGACAGACACATGTGAGGCTGTGAGGATGTGAGGTGAAAAGACAGACACATCCCCTTGGGTCACCATGTTGAGCAAATAGCTTAACAAAGAATTGTAAAACAGACAGGAAAAGGACAATAAACTTTCCTGGGTCCGCAGAGGGGACTGGAACCTTCCACAATTAGCCAATTAGAGAGGACTATATGATCCCACCAGACCTACAGCGTCTAAAGAACTACAAAACCCATGTTTCCAAGCATTTAAAGGACAGCATTTTCTTCTTCTTACTGCATTAATTCGCTGCCCTTTGGTGCAGTCGGAACACTCCTCGTCTGGAATACTATGGATTCCACTATCCACATGCAATACTAGCTAGAATTCTATACTTGGTCATGCATACACAACATGCTACACTACTAATTATCTAGGTGAACTTTTAAGGCATGCAAAACTTGAGTTCGATTCTTCACAGTCTTCTTTGGTGCAAAGCAGCACCATATCAGCGGTTGGTGTGGTGAAAGTCTTTGTTGACCTGGGTTGATCTCTTGCGCCTTCTCGTGCGGCAGCTCGGACCCTGATTTTGTGAACCAGTCCATCTGTGCTGTGCAGGATCTGCTCAACCAGTCCCATGGGTCATGAGTTTCTTGGTGCATTCCTTTCCTTCAGCAGTACAACGTCTCCTTCCTTGAGGTTGGGCTCAACCTTCTGCCATTTGCGTCGGGCTTGGAGCGTTGGCAGATACTCCTGCTTCCATCGTTTCCAAAAGGTGTTTGCTAGAAGTTGAACTCGCCTCCACTGACTTCTGTGAAGGTCTTTGGTGGTGAAGTCCCTTTGAGGTGCTGGCCAGCTTCCGGTTTTTTGAGTCAGCAGGGTGGCTGGGGTTAAGATGGTTGGATTCTCGGGATCTGTGAATACTGGAACCAGTGGTCTGGCATTCACGATGGCAGTTGCCTTTGCTAAGAAGGTGGATAAGGTTTCGTGTGTGAGGGAAGGCACTCCCATCAACATGGAATCCAAGATTCTGCGTGTGATGCCTATCATACACTTCCATGCTCCTCCTATGTGGGATGCGTGGGGAGGGTTGAACTTCCACACACAGTTCTGTTCGGCTAGGAAGCTCCTGAGTGCTGGATCAATGTCAGCATCTCTGTTGATCCCTAGCTCTTGGGAGGCTCCCACAAAATTTGTGCCGCAGTCTGACCTGAGTAGCTTAACAGGCCCACGAATGGCCAGGAATCTTCTAAGAGCGTTTATGAAACTGGAAGTGTCCATAGACTCTATCTCTTCAATGTGAACCGCTCAGATGCTCAAACATGTGAAGAGTTCAGCCCACCGTTTGCTGTTGGCTTGCCCTCCCCTTGTTTTGCGCGTTACCACTGTCCAAGGCCCAAAGACGTCAAGGCCTATGTTAGTGAAGGGCGGCTCAGTGCAGAGCCTGTCAGGAGGTAGGTTTGCCATTTTCTGTTGCTGATGCTGTCCCCTGAGTTTATGACAGTGTACGCATCTTTGGATTATGGCGATGACACATCCTGTGGAGCTGATCACCCACAAGCCTGCTGTTCTGATAGCTTCTTCTGTAAAGTGTCGACCTTGGTGGTGAACTCGTTCATGGTGGTGGTACACCAGCAGGGTGGTGATGTGTTGTCGAGCTGGGAGGATGAGCGGGTTCTTCACATCGGGGGCTATGTCAGGCGAGTTCAGGCATCCTCCTACTCTAAGCAGCCTGTCGGCATCAAAGTGAAGGCTTAGTCGCAGGAGGGAACTGGAACTCGGTACCTTCTTCCCTTCCCTCAGGTGTTTGATTTCCTCAGGGTAGGAATCTCGTTGCACACTATGTATTATCAGCGCCTCTGCTTCCTTTCATTCCTCCTTGGAGCCCGGCTTGCCTTCTAAGTGGTGGGTGAAACGCATAAGATGCGCTACGCATTGAACCAGTGCTGACCACTGAGAAAAGTGTCCGAAGCGCTGTGCTCCCAGGTGGCTCTCTACCTTGACCTTTGTTGCTCTGCAGACGACTTGCGGTCGAACCTCGGCATCTTGGTCCGGGGCCAGGAGCTTGTAGCATTCCTTTTCATCTGCTAAGGAACTGTCTATGCGTAAGAGGAACTCTGGTCTCTTCAACCACGTTGACTCGGCCAGCTGCAAGGCCGGAATGGCACTAGATGCATGGTCCACTGGATTCTGGTTGGTGGGAACATGTCGCCACTGGTCGGGGTGCGAGGATCGTCTGATACGTTCTACACTGTTGCTCACATACATATAGAATCTGCGGTTCTGATTGTGTATGTAGCCCGGCACCACTTTGCCATCGGTGTAGAAGGTGGTGTTCTCAATCCTTAAGTCCATCTCTCAGCATATTGCCTGCCAGCTCCACAGCTAACACCGCTCTGCAAAGCTCTAGCCTTGGAATGGTGTGCTCTGGTTGTGGTGCTAGTTTGGCCTTGCCCATGATGAACCCTACGTGGGGGTGAACCTCCCCGCCATCGACCCTGATGTATGCTTCTGCTGCAATGGCTTTGGTTGACGCATCTGAGAAGACATGTAATTCTCTTCAGGGGGCAATGGCAGGTGAGATCAGGATGTAGGTGCGGGGTATGTGTACCTCTTGTAAACTGGTGAGGGAGCTCTTCCATTCTTCCCATTCTTTCTTCTGATCAGGGGGAAGGGGCTTGTCCCGGTTCCTTGGAATAACTTCCGTAGCAGATATTTGCTATGGAAAGTCTTCCTTTCTTCCAATGGTTTCCCTCTGAACTCTCTGCAATTGTTCAGGAGATGAGGTTTCTTGTGGTATGGGCAGAAAACTTCTGGCGACTCATTTGGCTGCTTCGGCTTGCGTTCTGCTGGCTTAGCTGCCTTGGGTTTCGCAGCAGCCTCTTCCACCCCTGTTTTCCTCACGGACACGACCGTCTTAGTCTTTGAGGAGGGTGAGGGTTTCTCACCTCAGGTGCTATGCCGGGGTCTGGTGTAGAAGTGACTCAGGGGGCTGCTGCATGCTCTAGCCTGCCGATTAACAAAACTTACGAGGTGTGAGAAGGGGGGCGATGCACCACCATTTCTTTCCTGGTAATTGTAGGCTGTCTCGCCCCACTTGTCTTGCAGTGTAGGCAGCAGTTTCTCTTTAATCTCTTGCTGCATCTCAAAGAGGTCAAGGCACGTGAGCCCTGGCAGGTTCTGTTCCTCCTTAGCCGCTTGCAACTCTGTTAGGAGGTCTGCCAGGCTCCATAGCTTGCTCAGGTCTCTGAAGATTACATTGGGGAACTCTTTCAGTCTTTGCTTGAGGGACATCTCTATCTCAGCTGGGGCTCCGTAACGGGTGCCCAGCCTCTCCCAGATCATCTCGAGAGCCTTCTCTGGCTTCTCCATGTTCGGTTTGCAGAGTTCATGTGCTTCCTTGCTTGACTTCGGGCCCAACCATGCCATCAGAAGTGAGACTTCTTCTACTGGGGGCCCTCTCAGTGTGCCAATGGCGTACTTAAAGGCCATTTTCCAGTCTCTGTAGTCCTCTGGCTTGTCGGAAAACTTCTCTACTCCGCGTGCAGAGAGGTCTCATTTGGGATACGGACATGCCAAATCCATAATCCATAGGGGGGTAATACTGTGAAGCTGACCATAAGGTTCCCTGAGGAAGAGTAGGGTACCCTACTCCTGTTACTGGATAGCTATAGGCGAGCCGTTCCTGAGTTGGCACTGGTGTGTCGCTAAGGACAGGCTGTCCCTGGACCATTCCTGGCATATGGGCCACATATGTTGGCGCTGGGGCAGCAGGTGCGAAGGTGGGTGCCACAGGCCTCTGTCCAGAGCTTGCCAGCGTGTAGGTTGGAACTGCCATGGATGTAGGGGCTGCAGTCACGTGCTGTGTGGCCACTGTAACTGCAGAAGCCTATCGATGCACTGACTGAGAGGCTGGTGCTGATAGCTGGAGCAATGTAGAGACTGGAGCTGCTATGACTGCGGGTGTGCTTGCCGACACGCTTGCAGGCATGCAGTGAGTTGACACTGAAGCTGCTTGTGACGGTTGGTGCACCTGGGTGAGGTGTGAAGGCTGAAGCCCTTGAGTGCTGTTGTTGGGCGTCTGAAGGATCTCCCAAGTTAGAGCCAGAGCCCGGGTCCGGGTCGTGTAGTTCTTCCTCAAGAACTCATAACTCCGCTGCTGTGGCTACGGCCTTGGCCTGCGCAAGGAGTAGCGCTGTGGGTGAAACTTTGGACTTGGATGAAGAGCGACTCGAAGCCTTGGAGTGGTGAGATGAAGAAGCCTTGGTGAGATGAGGAAGACACAGATGGCGCCCTTGCACCCTGCTATATCGGGTGGGACATGCATGCTGAAATGGCTCTTACAAGTTATGGATGCAAGGTGAAAAGACAGACACGTCCCCTTAGGTCACCATGTTGAGCAAATAGCTTAACAAAGGATTGTAAAACAGACAGGAAAGAAAAATAAACTTTCCCTGGTCTGCAGAGGGGAGCCAATTGGGGGGACTATATGATCCCACCTGACCTACAGCATCTAAAGAACTACGAAACCCACGATTCCAAGCATTTAAAGGTACAGCATTTTCTTCTTCTTACTGCATTAATTCTCTGCCCTTTGGCGCAGGCAGAACAAGCAAGCTTCTGGTCCTTATGGGTGAGAACATAGGCTGGAAAGTGTGTTGGGAATACATCCAGAAGCCATAGGGGTATATGGGCTCAGAAAACTTTCCAGGTACAACTGGAAGGGGTATGGCTCTAATGCCAAGGCATGTAATGGTTGGTTGGACTAGAACTGGTACTAGATGGTTTCAAATCCCCACTCGTATGTAATACTTGCTGGGTGACTTTGGGCCAGTCACTTTCTCAGTGTGACCCACCTCACAAGGCTGTTGTGTAGGTAAAATGGAGAGGGGAACCGTGTGTACTGCCACAGGCTCCTTCGAGGAACTGTGGGATAAAAATGTGATCCACAGAGGTAAACAACTCTAAATTCTTTCCCAGGGCTAACAGAAACAGCATGACTGTTGCAAAAGAGGGAAACCTGTCCATGATTTGCAGAATTGAAGCAGGTAGCAGAATTCAGCTTTTTCAGGCGCAGAATTTTGAGTGTGAAGTAAGCTCAGCCCTGTATACATTCCTGAAAAGGGGCATGACAGCAAATCGCAGACAAGTTTGGCCTGGGACTTTCTGATGCCCTATGAAAAATTTGTCCCCCGGTGCCTTATGTATAAATTAAATCACATTCATTGTCTTGGATATCATTTGTGGGAAGGAAGAGCATGTCAAGATGTCTACACTTGTGCCAAGATGTCTACACTGAATTGTGTCAAGATGTCTGCACTGTGCCAAGATGTCTACACTGAAGTGTCACAGGAAAACATAGCTAAGGTTTTTTGTAAGCAGGGGTCATTTTGTATAAAAATAGGTGGTGGAGCTCATCCAGGGATTGTTATACAGCTGCACATCCTATTCAATGGTCAAGGAGGTGGAACTCTCAGGAGGAGGAGGAGGAACTCTCAGAAAGGTTTAGGAGTTGTGCTCCTGTGAGCTCCCACTGAATCTGAGGCCTGTTTGTAAGTATCCCTTTAATGGAACATTTTCATGTTTTTAATTATCTACACCTGGGATACCTATATGTTTAACTAAGATCTGCAACTCTGTTAAGTCAAAGCTTGGAACCTATTGGGAAGTGTAAATAATTGGAAGTATGGATCTGAAGAAAATGCCTTGTCTTGAATGTGGTGTTTTCCCAGATACCAATGAGGAATTACAAGACAGCAGTTATTTAACACAGGTGTAAAGCAAGGCTGCGTTCTCGCGCCAACTCTCTTTACGATCTTCTTTAGCATGATGCTTCAAAGAGCCGCAGTAGATCTAGATGAGGTCGATGGTGTCTACATCCGCTATCGCACCGATGGCAGCCTGTTCAACCTGAGGCGACTAAAGGCACACTCCAAGACAATGGAAAAACTCATCCGAGAGCTACTGTTTGCTGATGATGCTGCACTCGTCTCCCACTCGGTATCAGCTCTACAGCATATGACGTCCTGCTTTGCAGAGGCTGCCAAGCTATTCGGCCTAGAAGTTAGTCTGAAGAAGACAGAAGTTCTCCACCAGCCTGCACCCCAGGAAGATTATCACCCTCCCTGCATCACTGTGGGTGAATCAGTTCTGAAGACAGTCCAGCAGTTCAGCTACCTGGGGTGCATCATCTCCTCAGATGCCAAGATCGACAAGGAGATTGACAACAGGCTGGCAAAGGCAAACCATGCATTTGGCCGACTGCACAAAAGAGTGTGGAGCAACAAGCATCTGAAAAAAGGCACAAAGATCAATGTTTACAAAGCGGTTGTGATGACAACCCTCATCTATGGCTCCGAATCGTGGGTTTTATACCGTCATCACCTGCGACTCCTTGAGCGCTTTCATCAGCGCTGCCTTCGCACCATCCTCAACATCCACTGGAGTGACTTTGTGACCAACACTGAAGTCCTCAAGCGGGCAGAGGTTACCAGCATCGAGGCACTGCTGTTGAAGACGCAGCTGCACTGGGCAGGGCATATTTCTAGGATGGAAAACCACCGCCTTCCCAAGATTGCCCTGTATGGCGAACTCTCCACCGGCCATCGAAATAGAGGGGCACCAAAGAAGAGGTACAAGGACTCCTTGAAGAAATCCCTTAGCACCTGTCACATCAACCATCACCAGTGGTCTGACCTAGCCTCAGATCGCAAAGCATGGAGGCACACCATCCACCAGGCTGTCTCTTCCTTTGAGAACACACGCATAGCTGGTCTTGAGGACAAAAGGAGATTGAGGAAGAATCACACTGCTACAGGACCAACCCTAAATCAGACTTTTCCCTGCAGCCGCTGTGGCCGGACCTGCCTGTCCCACATTGGTCTTGTCAGCCACCAGCGAGCCTGCAGCAAACGTGGACTATTGCACCCTTCTTAAATCTTCGTTCGCGAAGCCAAGCCGAGAGAGAGAGAGAGAGATTATTCAGCAGATGAAGCTTTCAGTAAAATGGGGTCTGAATGTTCCAGAGGTGCTCGTTTAGCTACATGTCTGAGAATTAATTAACTGCACATTTGAGAACTGAATTTGGACTGGTGTCCTTCTAAGAAATCTTATTCTTCTTCTGCTGGAGCTGTGAATGTCTGCCTAAGGAAAGAAAAGAGTGATTGGATTACTATTTTGAACTTCACCTATTGGACTTTTGGGTTTGACGTCCTGCTGCTTGCTGTGTTTGTTCCATTTTGTATTTATTATGTATTTTATATGATCCTTTAAACCAGCGGTGTCAAACACATGACCCAGGGGCCAAATCAGGCCCCCAGAGGACTCCTATCAGATCCCTGAGCAACTGGTTGTCAACTGTTTCCTTCTCCCTCTCTCTTGTTTCCTTCTGCAGCACAGCTTGCTTTGCCAGGCTTTCTCAATTGCACATGACCTACAGAACAAAGCCTCTATTTTCTCAATTGGCTGAGGCTCCTCCCTTGGGGAGGAAGGGGGGAGGAATGTCAGGCTCTCTCATTTGCACAGCAGAGCTACTGAGCCAAGCCTTTCTTCCTTCTATTGGCTGAGGCTCCTCCCTCTTATTGTTCCCTGGGGAAGGAAGGAAAGAGCCCGTTCCCTGGACACTGGAGAGATACAAAGAAAGCATCTAAGACCAACAAGTGCTAATGTTTTAAGCATGTTTTATTTTAAGGTTTTTTTAAAAAAAAAATTAATTGTGTTTGTCTGTATCCTTTATAAAGTTTTATCTCTGCTACCTGGCATTACATTTTATGAAACAAATGGCCCGGCCCGACAAGGTCTCATTTATGTCAGATTCGCCCCTCATAACAGATGAGTTTGACACCCCTGCTTTAAATAATATGAATTTTCATGTTCTAAGTAACTGTAGTCAGGGTTTTTTTGTAGCAGGAACTCCTTTGCATATTAGGCCACACCCCCTGATGTAGCCAATCCTCCAAGAGCTTACAGGGCTCTTAGTACAGGCTCTACTGTAAGCTCTTGGAGGATTGGCTACATCAGGGGGTGTGGCCTAATATGCAAAGGAGTTCCTGCTACAAAAAAAGCCCTGATGTAGTGTTTAGTTACTATAAGAGAATTTTTGATTCTTATTTGCACAGAGGCGGGGCCTTTCTCCTCTTACCAATTCTTCCCTGATTCTCACTTTTGTTGCCAAACCTCCAGGTGGGGCCTGATGATCTCCACTATTGCAGCTGAACTCTAGACAAGAGAGATCAGTTGCCCTAGAGAAAATGGCTGTTTTGGAAGGTGGACTCTATGGCACTGTACCTTGCTGAGGTCCTTCTCCTCCTCAAAAACTGGTCTCCCCAGGCTCTGTCCCCCCAAACATCCAGGTATTTCCCAACCTAGAGGCAGACACCATAGTGATCCCAGCTCTCCCTTTCTAGCTCTACAAAGATGTGAATGTAGCAGAGAGTGCCATCAAGTTGCCACAGATTTATAGAAAACTCTTTAGGGTTTTCAAGGGAAGAGGCTAACAGAGGTGATTTGCCATTGCCTATCTCTGCATAGTGACCCTGGGCTTCCTGGGTGGTCTCCCATCCAGATACTAACCAGGGCAGACTCTGCATGGATTCTGAGATCAGATGAGATCGGGCTAGTTTGGGCAAGTCATTGAAGGTGGTTGCAGTGAAAAGGCCCCTTCTTGATCTATCAGTTTGTTTATAGAACTCTTTGGATCAGTATACTTTTGACTCCATCCCCTGATCTTCAGAGTTTCAACTGGATTGGATTGTTCTGGGTCTCACCAGCGGTGTGTCTGCCAAGGCCTTAATAAAGGAACATTTTCTCAGCCTCCAGTCCTGTGAGCGGAGTGTTGTTATCTTAAGAGGTGAGATTAAGCTGATGCTTGACAAGGAAGATAAAAATAAACCTCAAACATGCCAAATTAGGAGACGGAGGAGTTTGGCGCATGAAATGAAAATTAAAAACAGAGTAATTGTTTTTCTAAAAAGGTGATTACAGAATTGGATGAACAAAGAAGTGGAGCTTGCTATTAGTGTTGTTGTTGCAATAGAATTATTATCTGGAAGATGTTTGTTACAACCCTTGGACAATTTCATACATTTCTGTGGTTTCTATGAGCAGTCGTAAACACATTGGTGGTGTGTCTGAATTGCTGGTTAGCTGTTCATAGCCCTTCAATGTACAGAGCCAGTTTGGTGTAGTGGTTAAGTGTGCAGACTCTTATCTGGGAGAACCGGGTTTGATTCCTGTTGTATATGTGATTGGAAACGCATCTATAATATGGAGTTCAATAAAAGAGCTATGTTCACTACCACCTTGCCTCATCATTCCTTAGAACCACTATATTATAATTCCCCACTCCTCCACTTGCAGCTGCTGGAATGGCCTTGGATCAGCCATAGCTCTGGCAGAGGTTGTCCTTGAAAGGACAGCTTCTGTGAGAGCTCTCTCAGCCCCACCTACCTCACAGGGTGTCTGTTGGGGGGGGACGAAGGTGAAGGGGATTGTGAGCCGCTCTGAGACTCTGATTATTCAGAGTGGAGGGCAGGATATAAATCCAATATCATCATCGTCGTCATCATCTGCTGCTGCTGTCCAGCTTCTGGGAGGGGGGGCTTTTCAATGCATTTTGTTTATTTCATTTTGGTATTTATGCTCCACTTTTCTTTCTGCCCTGACATGGGAGGCCCAGTTCCCCCGAACCTAAGCAGGGTTGGCCCTGGTTAGTATTTGGAGGGGAGTCCTCTGAGGAATTCCAGGGCTGTGACACGGAGTCAGGCAATGGTAAACCACCTCTGCTTGTCTCTTGCCTTGAAAATCCTATGGGGTCACCATAAGTCAGCTGTGACTTAATGGAGCTTTCCTCTGCCACTTTTCTGTCTAATGGTGACCCATAGCCAATAGCAACATTGTTCTCCTCTCCTCTATTTTCTCATTGCAACAGCAATCCTGTGAGGTAGGTTAGGCTAAGAAACAGTGATTGGCTTAAAGCCAACCCAGAACGCTTCCATGATAGAGCTGGGGTTCAAATCTGGGGTTTCCCAGATCCTAGGCCAATGTTCTAGCTGTTGGAATGAGTAACTCAGTATACCTGGACACTGGGGGGCGCTACATCACTCTAACGGTGTATAGTGTTATCCCCTTGAATGGAACGCCTCTCTTTGTCTTCATCTGGGAGCTGCCCTCTGCTCTGACCCCCTTCCTCTCTCACTTTGTCCTCTCACGCTCTCTTCATGGCTTTCCACGGAGACATATCTCTCTGCAGGTCTGTCCTGTACATACAACACCCTCAGTCTAAATAATAGGGAAAGTACTCTTAAGATTAGGCTTCTTTCTCTGCTTTTGACTGCAACCTGAATGTGGACTAAATCTACTTGAGTAAATGTAAGTTAACCTTTTTGGTAAGGTACTTTACTGCATTCAGTATCATGCCTCTATGACTGGGCAAACTCCACTGTATTAACCAAATATCCCAGTACTCACAGATCAAACTGTTGCTCTCTCTCTCTCTGACCTCTCATTTTAGCTTCTTGAGTACTTGACCAGAGCCCTTCCTTTCAAAGACTTTGAACCCGAATGCTACAGGTTTCAGCAAAACATAAACGGGGTACAAGTGCTTCTTGAGAAAGCTGAGTGGAACATTCATTTCCTGCTTAGTTGAACCACTAGAAGCTAACACCACTTGAACCCGAGCCACTCTGGCTAGCTTTGGGGTTGCTTGTTTTTTTTTAAACACACACACACCAAACTGCCCCCGCTCATATGCTGCCCAATATGCACAAACTGATCAGGTGATAACTTTCCCCTCTATTCTCCTCTGTTCCAAGAAATGCTTACCTGGTAAATTTATGTGTGCTCTTAAATGCCGCTGTTTACCATGAATCACCCACCAAATTGGCCAGATTTACATGTGAAGAAGAATGTAGTAGGAATAAAGGTAATAGTAAAAAAGTAAAGGTTGTCCCCTGTGCAAGCGCCAGTCGTTTAGCTCAGGTCATGAGCAGAGAGCTCTGACTGCAGTACTGCAGCTTTACTACTCTGCACCATGGGGCTGCAAAGGTAATAGTAGGCTGGCCATTTTCCTCCCTGCAGTAAGTAGACTATAGCTGTCAGTCCCAATCTTCCACCCTTGTGAAAACTAGCCAGAAAATAGTCTTCATAATGATGCTCTAGGAATTTCCCCATGTCTCTGTGGTCACTTTACCACAGAGATTAGGGGAATTTCCTAGACCAGCATCCAGAAGTGATGTCACTTTTCAGTAAATATTGTATTTATTGAAATTTAGTTACATAGTGCATTTACATTTCTTCTATCTCCACACCGAGGTTTTTCTAGTTGTTAACCTCCAAGTGATGGGTGGAGATTTCCTGGGTTTACAACTGATCTCCAGGTGACAGAGATCAGTTCACCTGGACAAAATGGCTGCTTTGGAAGGTGGACTCTGTGGCATTGTACACAGTTGAGGTTCCTTCCCTCACAAATCCCACCCTCTTCAGGATCCACCCCTCAAATCTCCAGGTATTTTCAAAATCGGAGCTGGCACATTTAGGTAGAATGGACTGTGTCATTTCAGACTGATATGGGGATGTTCATATTTTTGAGTGCTCCACTATTATTTTTTTTAAACAACCTCCTTGTAAGTAGCAAACCAGCACATCAAGCCAGGGTTTCTAACTCTAGATAGAAAAAATCCTGGAGATTTGGGGGTGAAAGTCCAAGGAGGAATTATAGCCTGCTCAGGTTCCTCCTCTCCCCAACCAGGCTTCACTCCCCCAAATCTATGTAAAGCTGAATCGGGTTAAACTATTTGGAGTCCTTATCTGGAACCATCTTCCAAGGCTCTTGGGTGGACAAAAGTTATGTTCTCTATAGCCTAGATGCTGTTTTTGTTTCCCAGCTCAGATCTATTACCCTGTATCCCCAGCTGGCAACCTCCCATATTTATTTTATACATTCCACATTGTTGGCCAATGTGGTTCTCCAGGTGACTTAGAATTAAAACAAACACACGCAACCCTATCCCCTGACAATACATCCACAAAACTTAAAACACTTATAAAAACAGTCAGTCAACATCATAAGCACACGTCAAATTGTAACGCTTTAAAACATCAAGTCTGACAGCAAACATATACTGCAGAAGTAGTAAAAATGTCATAGTAATAGTGTCTTAAAATTACCAGGTTGAGTAGCAACAGATAAATAATAAAAGCAGATAACATCACACACAAAATAGAAAGAACGTCTGGGGGAAATGATATATTTTAGCTAGTGTTAAAACCTCAGAAGACTTGCAGGCAAGGGAATTCTTAGCTGGGCTCCAGCAGTGCACCAAAAGATACCTTGCAGGCTCTGGTATGATATTTGTGCCATAACATGGGCTAATAGGCAGAAGAGACAACAGGTCTGACCCATTCTGCTAGGGGAGGTGCTTTAGTCTCATGGAACTTCCTCTTGATGCCTGATACTCAAAGTTTTCCTTGGCAAAGGTAGAAGTATGGCACCATGCCTGGTTGCCAGCAGGAGCTTGTGGGGTGGGAAAATGGGAGGTGCATGGTACCTTATGCACCATGACATCACTTCTGGGGGAAGAAAAAGTGATGTCATGTAACTCTAGGAATTGCCAGAACTTTATGGTAAAACTATAGAGTTTTTGGTGGTTCCTAGACATACATGACATAATATCTGGGTTTCCCCAGGAAGTAACTTCATGCTGCATGCTACACTCATATTTAAAACAAAAAAACAAACGAACAAAACATGCCAGTGGGAGGCCTCCTGCTACAGGAACCCTAGCAAAAGGAAATACCCCTATGAGAAAAATGGTCATGGAATCCAACCTATGACACGTATCCTTTACAATGTATTATATAACTTGCTGCATTTTTCAGCAGTGTTCTTTATGGCAGCTTTACAACAGTTTTACAGCACCATTGAGCTAAGTGAGTTACAAACTGCTTTTCAGCAATTACCAGTCGTTACCTCTCATTTAACAGTAGGAGCTGAGCCCCAAAGCACAAACCAGAATAAAAGGTGTGTTGCCTCATTTCACTGCACCAGTTTTATGTTTTGCCTGAGATCTTCCAGATAGTGTATGTAACTGTGCAGCATGGAAGGGTGTCAGATGGTGTTGGCTGCTCTTGCAGCACAATAGGGTCTCCATTTGCATTACCAACTGATGTAAGCAGAAGCTGATTTCTAAGCCTTGTGTATCAAAATACTCCAAGTCCTCCTGGAGCAATGGGCTCCACCAGCTGCCAACTCTCTCCCCTGGGGGCTCTCTTTAATACACATGCTGGGGTTGTCCCTAGTAACCTCGCACTCAAGACTCTGGTTCTCTTCCCCTCCACTGTCACTCCCCTGAGCCATTATTAGGGGTTTCAGAACAAGAATCTAGAAAGGCAAAGAAGAACAACACAAGTTATAATGTCATTATGTCATGTGTGCATGTGTGTCTATGGTGTATGTGTGTGCGCAGGAAATTCTTGCTGTGATCTTTATTTGTGCAGCCATGTTTTGCCCTTGAATGTTCAGGTAGTCATAGACCGGGTTTGCCCTTTAACAGCTGTATCTAGGAGATGCAAGGATTTTCTGCATCCCTTCCTTTATTGTGGGTTTGTTTAATCAGATTGTTTTGATCCTGCCACACAGGGTCACCAACTCTGGGTTGGGAAATTCCTGGAGATCTGGGGGGGATGGAGCCTGGAGGGAGTGGGGTTTGGGGAGAGGAGGGACCTTAAAGTTCCCTATGCAAGCACTGAATCGTTACCGACCCATGGGGTGACGTCACATCAGGATGTTTTCTTGGTAGACTTTTTTACGGAGTGGTTTGCCATTGTCTTCCCCAGTCATTTGCACTTTACCCCCAGCAAGCTGGGTACTCATTTTACCAACCTCAAAAGGATGGAAGGCTGAGTCAGCCCTGAGTCGACTTCCTGAACACAACTTCTGCCAGGCAGAGCTGGTGCATCTATTAGGCAACATTCAGCAGCTGCCTAGGGCGCCGGCTCTTCGGGAGCGCGTTGTTTCTGCTTCCTGAGAAGTTGGAGAAATCTTCCGGCCCCTCAGCAAGCAGAAACAACGCGCTGGGCACTTGAGAGCACTTTAAAGGCGGCCAGCCACCTTCAGGTTGAAAGCGTCCGAGTGGTCAACTTCCAGGATTTGGAGAATGCTGAGCTGACCTGCCTCTTTAAGGGGGGCAGACTGGAGCTTCTGTTCGGGGTAAAGGGCAAATTTTTGCCTTCTGCCTACTTTTCTCAGTGAGAGATTAGTCCAAGATATGCACAGGAAACTTTGAGGTGATTTACCTTGGCTAAAAGGGAGTCCTGGGGGGGGGGCTCCTTTGAGGGATCCCGGAGAAGAGTTGCATATTTATCATCTGCAGAAGCTTACAGAGTCATTTATTTGACATAAGCTTGACAAGATCCTAATCTTCTTTGAGACTGCTAAACATCTGATGCTGTATGAGACCAGTGTTGATCTGGATAACCTTAGAAGAAGGTACTGAATGTTATCTACCATTCCGGGACTATTTTAAAGCAAACAAAATAATATTAGAAGGTGGGAAAGAGAAAGTTTGAAAGCTTGGAAGAAGAAGAGAAGGGGCGAATTTTGGACTTTGTTAAATTAAGGACAGTGTTAAAAATTGGAAAGGAATTTATTGTTTAGTCTACCTGTGGTCGTGGAGTGAAAGCACCATCGTCAGAGATCTGCAGTTTCTACAGTCAACACAGGAAATATGTCAAGTATCGTGAGACTTTGTTACCAGTGAGAACGTGACTTGGGGCAAGCAAAGCAGGAAGTAACTATTGAAGAAGTGGACCTCCTCTAGGATTGTATTACCATAGAATAACATCGGCGGCCATTACTGGGAGGCTAAATTTTTAGAAAATTAATATCTGAGTCTAGGAAGGTCGGAGGACGGCAAAATTAGACTCATATGAAAGGGCAAGTTCTAATCTATCAAACATGATAATTGAAATTTAATTTGGTGATATCAATTTTTTTGCTGTTTTTTTTAATGTCAGAGTCAAAGGTAACCCGTGCAAGGGCTGCCTCATTGGAGAAAATGCAAGATCAGTTGGAAGCAGTGGAAACTAGGATGATGAAAGGGGTGGAAAAGATGATAAATGCTTGCAAAAAAAACTTTAAAAAGATATTGAGGACTTTAAAAAAGAAATGGAAGAGCTTAGAGATGAAACAATGGTGGTGTCAAAAAAAGTGCAGGAGGTAGAAGGGAAAGTTAAACTCCAGGATTCCACCTTATTAAAAATGCAAGAAAAAAATAACAATCCATGACTGTAAATTGATGGAGACACAAATAAGTCTGAGAGGAACTATAGACCAATTTGATTACTAAATAATGACTATAAGATATATACAAGAATTTTGGCAGAACGACTTAAACAATATTTGATAAATTTCATAAAGGAAGACCAAGCGGGATTTCTCCCTAAAAGGCAAATAAGAGACAATATTAGAACTGTTGTAAATATTGTAGAATCTTATGAAAGACATCCAGAGAAGTTGCATTATTATTTGCGGATGCAGAGAAAGCTTTTGACAATTTGAACTGGGACTTTATGTTTGCAGTAATGGAGAAAATAGAGTTTGGGGAAAACTTTATAAGAATGATAAAGGCAATATATACTGAACAACGTGCAAGGTTATGTATAAATGCAGATCATACAGATGAAATGATAATCAGCAAATGTACAAGACAAGGTTGTCCGCTTTCACCTTTGTTGTTTATAATGACTCTTGAAATTTTATTGATGCAAATACAAGATGATAAAGAAATAGAAGGATTGAGAGTTAAAGGATTTATTTGCAAATATAGAGCATTTGCAGATGATATAATGCTTATAAATGAAAATCCTACACCTTTGTTGTTAGCTAAGATACAAGAATATGGAGAACTGGTGGGATTTTATGTTAATAAAGAAAAATCAAAATTTTTATGTAAAAATATGCAAGTAAATAAACAAAAGGAGTTGCAGAGACTAACAGGATGTGAAGTTACCTCTAAAGTAAAACATTTGGGTGTGGAAATAACAATGTAGAATATTGACCTGTTCAAAAATAACTATGAAAAGCTATTGTGTAAAATGGATGAAGATATGATAAAATGGAATAAGCTTAACTTGTCATTGCTTGGAAGAATAGCTGCAATTAAGATGAATATTTTGCCGAGAATAATGTATTTGTTTCAAACTATTCCGATTGTGAAAGACAGTAAACAATTTAACAAATGGCAAAGGAAGATTTCGGAATTTGTATGGGCTGGGAAGAAACCAAGGATTTAAATGAAAGTTTTAATAGATGCTAAAGAAAGAGGAGGATTCCAATTACCAGATTTAAGATTGTTTAGTGTGGATAAAAGACTGGGTGACGCTGTTGAATAAAAACTTTTAGTGTTGGAAGGTCATGGAAATAAATTTGTCTGGCACGCTTATATGTATTATGGGAAGAAAAAGATGGATAGTTTTTTCTCTCACCATTATAGAAGAAATAATTTGTTAAATACCTGGATGAAATATAAGAAATATGATGATGAAAGAAAACCATTATGGATAGTGCAAGCAGAAGTGATAAAAATAACAGCTGAGACAGGTGAGGAAAAATGGCTGTCATACAATCAACTATTAAAAATACAAAGTGGTAAAATGGAATTGAAAACTGCTATGGAGTTGAATAACAAATACCTGATTGGTTTCAAATGCAACAAATAAAGAGTTTGATGGAAAATGATATTAAAACTAAAGGAATAAGACGAGAGCAAACAGAAATAGAAAAAGTTCTGCTTGGAGATAATGAAAATTTCAAAAACTTATACGTTACTTTTAAAATGGTCTACAGAAGATGAAGTAGTGAAATCTCAAATGATTAAATGGGCAATAAATGTAAATAAAGAAATACAGATGAATACATAGGAATATTTATGGAAGAACTCTATGAAACTTTCCACATGTCAGAGTATTAAAGAGAACTGTTTTAAAATGATGTATAGATGGTATATGACTCCTAAAAAATTGGCAAAGATGAATAACAAGATGCTAGACGGATGTTGGAAATGCAAAAAAAACATGAAGGTTCTTTCTACCATATGTGGTGGACTTGTGAAAGAGCAAAAAAATATTGGCAGATGATCCAACAAGAAATTTCTAGGATCTTGGGATATGAATTCAAGAAAGCTGCAGAGACTTTTCTGTTGGGATTACAAATGGGAAAATTTCCAAAAGAAGATAGAACTATAATTTGGTACTTGCTTTCAGCTGCTACGACACTATATGCGCAGTTATGAAATCAAGAAAAAAATACCAGAAAAATGGGATTGGATTGTAAAAGTTATAACATGGAGTGAGATGAACAAATTAACAAGAACTTTAAGAGACTATGATTTAGAAGATTTTAAAAGGGAGTGGAAAAAATTTAGACGTTATGTAGAAGACGAGTGGAAAGTAAAAGGACTTTGGACAATTTTTGATAATGATTAAACTTTAGAAGAAAGAAGAATATTAATTTTAGTTCTTAGTAATTAAGGGTACCTTTTAATGTTAGTATTTTGAGTAAATAACACTGGCGGGGGGGGGGGGTCAAGTAATGCGGGGAGGGGTGATTAGAAAGAAGCATTTGGGATAGATGAAAAGAAGTTATTAACGGAAATTGTTACCATATGTTATCGATAAAATTGTTTAAAACACGAAAGAGTCCAAGTGGTCGCCTTTAACAAACTCTGCTCTTTGGAGGCTTCCAAGGAAGTCTCCAAAGAGTGTAGTGCAGGGGGAAAGCAGCGGCCTGGCAACACTCTTGTGCGCCACCTGCCGCTCTCTAATCCCCCTTATGACATCACTTTCAGTGACGTCATTGTGGTGTGCATATAGTGCGCACGAAAAACAAACAAAAGGGAGCTGGAGGGGGGGGGGGTGCACAATGTGGGGGTCTGCCTCTAGCGGCAGATCCCTTAGCGCCGGCCCTGCTGCCAGGATCGAACTCATAAAATCCACCCTCTAAAGCTGTCGTTTTCTCCAGTGGAACTGATCTCTGTAGATTGGAGATCAGATGTAATTTGGGGAGATCTCCACCAACCACCTGGAGGTTGGCAACCTTATGCTCCAAGGAGCATCTGAAAGGATCCAGTTCAGAACAGAAATGTGTAAGTCAGGCAAATCACAAGGCCTTTTGTTAAAGCAAATGAAGAAAAATAAATAAATACAGAAAGCAGTAAGTGTGCAACAAAAATGCAGAATCAGCAGGCTAAAATAAACTGCTCAAAAGCCACAAAGAGAAAATAAAAAGGCATCTAACAAGCTTCTCTACATAGAATAATTTAAATGGGGAACATCCACATGATGTCATACTCAGAATGTCCTGGATCTCTTGGGGCTTTCCCTTTAAATCAGACCAAAGGAAAACCTCCTTTGATGCAATTCAAAGAGAAACTGCAGGGCGACAGTCAATTCAGGGCAACAGTCAATTTAAAGGAGGAACTGTAGGCATCTGTTCAGCTCCACCCACAGTCAATACGGGAAAAGGGCAGACCTAAGTTCTATCTCTCCTCCAACCCCTTTTGGGCCTTGACAGAACTTTCCTTCCTTTTCCTGTATCTTTATAGGATGTTTCAGCTGAAAATGAGAGAATGGAGGATTGCTGTCCATGGTGGGGGGGGGGCATCATCTCAATCAGAGCTGTGCTTTTGTGCAGAGGGAAGGGGAGCAGGGAGGTGGCAGCAATGAAAGGTGTAGGGGCACAATGTGTGGATGCCCTTCCTGCCCACTTGTGTGCTACTTGCTGCTGCTGTTTGGTGTTGTGGTTAAGAGTAGTGGACTCTAATCTGGAGAACCAGGCTTAATTCCCCACTTCTCCACCACATGCAGCCAGCTGGATGATCCTGGCTCAGTTACAGTTCTTCTCTCAGAGCTGTTCTCTCAAGAGCAGTTCTCAAAAAGCTTTCTCGGTCCCACCTAACTCACAGGGTGTGAAATGTACTGGGTTTGAAACATGAGGACACTCAAGTACTAGTGAATTCAGCTCTTTATTCAGTGATTCAGCATAGCAAGGTAGAAACTGGACTGACTTGCAGGGCCAAAGGCCCTGTTTATATGCATGCAAATAACTCCCACCCAAAAAACCCATCACACACACTATAGGTTCATGGTTGGCCTAACGACCCTTGATTGGCCTCCTTCCAGAATCCAGGTGGCTATTGTTATGGAGCCTCAAGCTCAGCCAAGTCTCTGCTTGACCCTAAGGCCAAATTCCAGTCTCAATACATAACAGGGTGTCTGGTGTGGGGAGAGGAGGGGAAGGAGTTTATAAGCCATTCTGAGACTCCGAGTGAAGGGGCAGGGTATAAATCCAATTCTTTCTTCTTCCTCCTCCTCCTCAGAATGGAAGAACCACTAGAAACTCTCCAACCTAAACCATCAAATGGTTTCAACAGCCCCCCATAAATGTGACAGTGCTGCACTGCTTCTCCTCATTCTGTTCCTATAAGGAGCTGAAGGGAGAGGGCTAGTGATGGTAGCCCTTGCTTCCTAGTTGCTCACTCACCTGGGAGCGGAGGAATGGTGCTGGCATTTTGGGGCAGCTGGGGGCAGGAGGAGGAGGCAGGACATCAGGACATAAGAAGAGGCCCGCTAGATCAGGTCAATGATCCGTCTAGTTAAACATCCTGCATCGCACAGTGGCCAACCAGCTGCTTTGGAGCGCCAGCAAACAGAACCTAAAGGCTTAACTTGCTGCCTAGTTATTCAGAGATTTGCTGCCTCTGATCATATAGTTATGAAGGTTCCCTTAAGCCAGGGGTGTCAAACCTGCAGCTCCTATCAGGCCCACGAGCAGTAAGCCATCTGCTTACTTCTCTCTCTTGTGCTTCCTTCTGCATCACAGCTTGCTTTGCCAGGCTTGCTCAATTGCACAGGAGCTACAGAGCAAAGCCTCTACTTTCTCCATTGGCTACATGAAGCAACTTATGTACAAAAGCTTGCAATGCCCAGACATTTCATGTTTTCCCCTGGGTCTTAGGTTCAAAGCTTTGACCATATTCTGTAATGAATGTCAATAAATGAAAAGTAGGTTTGCAACTTACAGACACACGCCTGAACAGCATACTCAAAATTGCTACAGCAGACACTATCTCCAGATTTTGATGCAATGATTTAGAGCAAGAGGGATCAGTTATCAGAAACTGTTAAATAAAATATCGCAAGAGTGCTAATATTCTAAGCATAATTTATTTTAAGCTTTTTTTTTTTTAAAAGTCTTGAATTGTGTTTGTCTGTATCCTTTATAAAGTTTATATCTCTGCTACCTGGCACTACATTTTATGACATGTATGGCCTGGCCCGACAAGGTCTCATTTATGTCAGATCTGGCCCTCATAACTAATGAGTTCTTCACACCCCTGCCTTAAGCCATCATGGCTAGTGGTCATTGATGGACCTATACTTCATAGATCTATCTAATTCCCTCCTAAAATCATAGATGCCAGGGGGGCTCAATGGTAGCTCTCCAGATGTTTTTTGCCTACAACTCCCATCAGCCCCAGCCAGCATGGCCAATGGCTGGGGCTGATGGGAGTTGTAGGCAAAAAAACATCTGGAGAGCTACCATTGGCCACCCCTGATATATGCTGTTCAGGTGCCCATCGCAATGCCCTCTGGCAGTGCATTCCATAATTTAAGTACTTGTATAATTAAAAGCTCCCTGTTCTTTCTCCATGTCCATAGAAGGGAGATGCATTGCAGGACATCTTGCTGATGGCCTCTCGAACCTAACAACACCTTTGATTGGCAGGATGAGATATCTCTTTTGCTTTAAACAACTGCAGCGAGGCTTCCTCCCTCCACATGGTGACATGAAAGAATGATGTGAGCGGTGGACGGGTGGATTTGGACCTGAACAGTGGTTCCTCTCCTAAGCAAAGCCCTCTATGAGGAAGTTGCCAGTACCAGGAATACTGGAAGGGCTGTTTTCACAGCATGTCCTTGAACAAGTTTTCTCTGGGCTAATTATTAGCCTGTTTAAACATCTCGGAGGCTGGCCATTGCACTGGCCCTGTAACATAGGTGTCTTCCTCCTGAATGATAAACATTAGGAATTCTCAGTTTTGTTTGTGTCCTGATTGTGACAGCTGCGAAGAGGGAGCCAAGTTTTCAGTGGACTGATACAAAGCAATCCTATGCAGCGTTACTCCAGTCTAAGCCAGTTCAGCTCACTGCAGGAATTCTGATGTGCTGTTGGCTGGTCGCAAACAAGGAGCCAGTTTTTCAACAGACAGTGACCCATTTGTAGCCATTTGGCAGGCTGCTTCTTCATATTTTTTCTTAACAGTATGAAAAGGTAAAGGTAGTCCCCTATGCAAGCACCGAGTCATTACCAACCCATGGGGTGACATCACATCAAGACGTTTTCTTGGCAGACTTTTTTAACAGGGTGGTTTACCATTGCCTTCCCAAGTCATCTGCATTTCCCCTCCAGCAAGCTGAGTACTCACTTTACCAACCTGAGAAGGATGGAAGGCTGAGTCAGCCTTGAACCAGCTACTTGAACCCAGATTCCGCTAGGATCAAACTCAGGTCGTGAGCAGAGCTTGGACTGCAGTAGTGCAGCTTAACGGTGCAGTACAATGCAATCGACTTTTCACACATGTGGTTCACCCATGATCTGATTAAGTTCTTCTCCCTCTACTTGTTGTGCCACTCTTCTGGGCAGCAGGAATTTTTTTTTTTAAACAGACAGTTAAATCCATCACAAATCATACAAACCAGTCCTAAATAATTGCTGCTCTCATTTGGTGTTTGTCTGACTGATTAAAGGGCTGGAACACTTTCCCTATGAAGAAAGGTTGAAACGCTTAGGGCTCTTTAGCTTGGAGAAACGTCGACTGCGGGGTGCGGGGTGACATGATAGAGGTTTACAAGATAATGCATGGGATGGAGAAAGTAGAGAAAGAAGTACTTTTCTCCCTTTCTCACAATACAAGAACTCGTGGGCATTCGATGAAATTGCTGAGCAGACAGGTTAAAACGGATAACAGGAAATACTTCTTCACCCAAAGGGTGATTAACATGTGGAATTCACTGCCACAGGAGGTGGTGGCGGCCACAAACATAGCCACCTTCAAGAGGGGTTTAGATAAAAATATGGAGCAGAGGTCCATCAGTGGCTATTAGCCATAGTGTGTGTGTGTGTGTGTGTGTGTGCTGCTGTGTGACACAGAATGTTGGACTGGATGGGCCATTGGCCTGATCTAACATGGCTTCTCTTATGTTCTTATGACCAGGTCTTAGCAACATTTATGGCTGCTAAACTGTTTGGATGAACAGTGGTTTTGCACATGTGCAGGTTTTTTTTTGGGGGGGGGGGAACCTGATACAAAACTGTTGGGAGGACTTTTGAGTCACTTACTGCAATCTGAACAGACCAGCTGATCAATTCAGATCTTATCCACCAGGTGAGGTGGACTGCTGGAACACGTTTGTAGTGAAATTTATGGCATCTTTAGTGAGTGTTGCTGCAGATTTTTGTTTTATTTATCAGATTTATGCCCTACTAATCCCATGACAAGTGAGTCTCAGCGTGGCTTACGTCAAAGTAAAATACAATTCAATAAACAATCTTCAAAGTAATAATAATAATAAGCCCAATTTAATATCAGCTATAGAAATCTCCTATTGAACATGTGTGCATTCAACAACCCAATAGTAAAACAATATATTGGAAACAATACAAAAATTACTATCAACATGCAATGACTAATTAAAAGCCTGTTGGATGAAATCTGTTTTGCAAGGCCTCCAGAAGCTAACAAGATCCCACTGGGCATGCATGTCCTCTGATAGAGTATTCCACCAGAATGGGGCCACCACAGGGAAGGCTCTTGCCTGGTAGATGTGGGGTGAACCATTTAAGGGCCACTAAAAGACCACATGATGAAGAGCTCAGGCAGCGTGGGAGATCATAGTGGGAGAGATGGTCTTTTAGGTATGTTGGTCCCAGACTGTGTAGGACCTTAAAGGTTAAGACCAGCACCTTGAATTTGATCTGACAGGGCCTCACCTAGGATGCTAGATACCCTAGGGACACCCCTGCTCCCTTGCAAATACTAACCAGGACTGACCTTGCTTTGTTTCTGACAGAGGCGTCACTAGGGTGGGTTGCACCCTGGGGTGTAACTGATTCAAGTCACCCCCCCCATTGGGCATCACCCCTTTTGGAGGGCTGCGTCACCCCCTCCGCACACAACCCCGCCCACTTCACATGGCCCCTCCCTCATCCACCCTCTGGTCACATGATCAGCCCCCTCTGGTCATGTGACCAGCCCCCGTAATCCAACCCCGTTGGAGTTTTGGAAGCCCACCCCCCCCATGCACAGAAAGCAAGCAACTCAGCAACACGGCACCGGTTTGGGAAGCCCCTCCGCCCCCCCACCCCCCAAGCACACAGAAAACAGGCAGGACTCACTCAGCAGAGGCACCGTTGGAGTTTTGGAAGCCCAGCCCCGCCCCCCATGCACAGAAAGCAAGCAACTCGGCGGCAGCGTGAGCTGGGAAGCTCAGCCAGCCCGCCCACTCACCCCCGCTGAACAGAATGCTGATACCCTTGTGGTAGAGGTGGCAGCGCGGCCCCGGTTTCAGAATCCCGGCCAGCCCACACAGCAGCAGCGTTCTAGTCCCAGGGCCAGTCCCTTCCTGTTGGGGGGGGTCATGGGTCAGTGCCTGGGGCCAATGAGAATGCTCTGGGGGAGGGCTGATGGCCCCCTTGGCCCCGCCCTAGTGACGCTGCTGGTTTCTGAGAACCAATGAGATTGACCTAGCCTGAGCCATCCAGGTCAGGGCTCAGTCCCTGCTATCTCCAGTTAAGGGATCAGCATGTGCTGTTAAATTTTCCCTGAAGAACTGCTGCTGCTACTCAGATTTAGACAGTTCAGTGGTCTGACCCAATATAATGCAGTTTGGTGTGTTCATAAACAAGAGGAGCCATGACCCAATGGCAGTTCCCACACTCTCCACAGAGAAGATCACAGGTTCAGTCCCCAGCATGTCCTCTTCAGAGGATCTCTGAAGGACTAGTAAGGTACTTCTGTTTGGTGCAGTGGTTAAATGTGTGGACTGTTATCTGGGAGAACTGGGTTTGATGCTCCACTCCTCCACTTGCAGCTGCTGGAATGGCATTGGGTCAGCCATAGCTCTCGCAGAGCTTGTTCTTGAAAGGGCAGCTTCTATGAGAGCTCTCTCAGCCCCACCCACCTCATAGTGTGTCTGTTGTGGGGGAAGAAGATAAAGGAGATTGTAAACTGCTCTCTGATTCAGAGAGAAGGGCGGGGTATAAATCTGTAGTCGTCGTCGTCTTCTTCTTCCTGAGACCTTGGAAACTGCTGCCTGTTTGGAGCAGAGAATTCTGAGCAAGATGGACTAATAGTTTGATTTGATATGGGCCAGTTTCATTTATATTCTGCCTGGTAACCTTAAGTCTACAGGGAGAACTCCAGGGCAGCTAAATCCCCAGCACGTTACATGACTATTCCATCTGTGGAATAAAAACTAGAAATGTCACACATTCTTTGGGGACCTATGGAAACGGTAACTGAGAATAAAATGCTTCTTGGGCTAACCTACAAAACCCCACCAAAATTGCCATCCGGACAGTTTTGCTAGTTGCCTGTCAAAGCTGAAATATATAAATCCATTTCTGAATTCTCCAAGGTTATGTGATCTTTGAGTACTCAGCAGGGGATCTTGGATCAGTGTGCCGCTCTAATGCATAGAGAACGAGCACTGGAATAAAAACCTGCCCCACAATTTACTGAAGGTCAACAGAATGAATGGCATAGCTTCAGTTCACAGAAATGCGTAACAACCAGTGGATTTAGAAGAGTGTTACTTGGTTTAGGATTGCACTGTCAGTGTTAGTTAAGCAAACCTGAGAAGGTCCATAGTAAAAAATGAGAGGAGTGAACGACTGAATAAACAAAATTAGTTTTAGGTGGGGTAGCTGTGTTGGTCTGAAGCAGCAGAACAAAGTTTTATTCATGGTATAAGCTTTTGTGTGCATGCACACTTTTCCAGACACAGGTGTATCTGAAGAAGCATGTGTGCACACGAAAGCTTATACCCAGGGGTGGAATTCTAGTAGGAGCTCATTTGCATATTAGGCCACACACCCCCTGATGTAGCCAATCCTCCAAGAGCTGCCTTGTAAGCTCTTGGAGGATTGGCTACATCAGGGGCCTATGGCCTAATATGCAAAGGAGCTCCTGCTAGAATTCCACCCCTGCTTTATACCATGAATAAAATTTTTATTGGTCTTAAAGGTGCCACTGAACTCAGACTTTGTTCTGAAATAAATTGGGTCATTTAACCCTGGCTTTCTCCTCAATGGGGCTCCAAAGTAGCTTACATCATTCTCCTCTCCTCCATTTTATCCTGACATCAACCTTGTGAGGAAGTTTAGAAACTGAGAGAGTGTGACTGACCCAAGGTCATCCAGCAAGGTTCTGTGGCAGAGAGGGGATTTGAACTTGGATCTCCCAGATCGTAGCTCAACACTCTAACCACACCATGTTGCCTCTGTATGGTTAGAGACGCCTCAGAGGAAGCGGAGAAAAACCCTCAGCTAGTGGAAGTGGCAGAATATATAGTTAATATGGAAGAGGCCCCTTTTCTGGAAACTTTTCCAGAAATGTAACTAGCTCTCTAGCAGGTAAGACAAAACTGTAGCAAAAGAGAGTGGGAGGCACAGAGAAGCTGGCTGGACCTTGGTCACAAGAATGGGGTTATTATGTACACCTGCCCTGAAACATACCCCAGAACAGAGGGCATGGCAGTCCTCTGGCACAGGGCCTTGAAGCCCAGTCTTGCCAAGGCGCTGCATAATCCTTGGCAGTGCCCTCTGGATGGCCTCCCTGCGCACTCAATGTGCCATTGTTGATTATAATGACATCTCGGCTGGCTAATAATCTCGGCGCTTGGCTCCCAGCGGAGAGAGTTAATACGATCAGGGATCACATACACCAGCATCTTTCTAGAGGGATCCTCCTGTTTTCTGCTGCTTGACCATTACCATGAAATGGTTTATGTCAGAGCTTTTTTTTTTTTTTGTAGCAGGGACTCCTTTGCATATTAGGCTACACCCCCTGATGTAGCCAATCCTCCAAGAGCTTGAAAGGGGCCCTGTAAGAAGAGCCCTGTAAGCTCTTGGAGGATTGGCTAGGTCAGGAGGATGTAGCCTAATATGCAAAGGAGTTCCTGCTACAAAAACAGGCCTGGTTTACATCATTTCAGAGACCTTCCCCAGGCCATCCCATGTGTTGTGTACTAGTCATGTATGACTGCTTCCTGCTGCCAATGTATTCTTCATTGACAGCACTCTCATGAGCAGAAAACTAGAATCTTGTGGCATGTTTGTTACTGGTGAGCTGGAGATGTTAGAGTTCCAGGAGGGTCATGGTGCTAATCTGTTAAATTCAGCAGTTAAACGTGTCAGGCAGTAACCTGGGAGACCCAGATTTGAATCCCTGCTTTGCCGTGGAAGCATAATGGGCGACCTGGGGCTAGTCACTCTCAGCTTAACACGTGAACACACACAAGGCTGCTTTATACAGAACCAGACCCTTGGTCCATCGAGGTCAGTATTGTCCACTCAGACTGGCAGCAGCTCTCCATGGTCTCAGAGGACTTTGACATGACCTTCTGCTTGAATTTTTAAACTGGAGATTCTGGGGATTGGTCTTGGGACCTTCTGTATAACAAACAGAGGCTCTAATACTGAGCCATGGCCCCTCCCCACTGAAGTCCCACAATTGTTGTAATAAAATGGAAGACTAAAATGGAGGAGGGGAGAACAATAATGTAAGCCCCTGTTGGTCACCATGGGGCAGAAAGCAGGATATAAATATAATATGGAAGGGTCATGGCTCAGTGGTAGAGCATCTGCTTGGCATGCAGAAGGTCCCAGGTTCAATCCCCAGCATCTCCAGTTAAAGGATCTGGCAGAGCCAGTTTGGTGTAGTGGTTAAGTGTGCAGACTCTTATCTGGGAGAACCGGGTTTGATTCCCCACATCTCCACTTACAGCTGCTGGAATGGCCTTGGGTTAGCCATAGTTATCACAGGAGTTGTCCTTGAAAGGGCAGCTGCTGTGAGAGCCCTCTCAGCCCCACCCACCTCACAGAGTGTCTGTTGTGGGGGGAGAAGATAAAGGAGATTGTAAACTGCTCTGAGTCTCTGATTCAGAGAGAAGGGCGGGGTATAAATCTGCAGTCTTCTTCTTCTTCTGTAGGTGATGTGAAAGACCTCAGCCTGAGACTCTGGAGAGCCGCTGCCAGTCTAAGTAGACAATACTGACCTTGATGGGCCCAGGGTCTGAGTCAGCATAAGGCAGCTTCATGTGTGTTCAATATAACAGTCTAATATATAATAATCCACGGGTGGAATTCTAGCAGGAGCTCCTTTGTATATTAGGCCACACACCCCTAATGTAGGCAATCCTCCAAGAGATTGCAAGGCTCTTTTTTGTAAGCCCTTGGAGGATTGACTACATCAGGGGTGAGTGGCCTAATATGCAAAGGAGCTCCTGCTAGAATTCCACCCCTGATCATACAACATATATATAATATAGAATGTTATACTGTAACAATATGAACAAACAAGTGGGGGTCCGTGAGTCTCACACGGGGAGGAAATCCCATCTCCCTGCTTTCTTGCTGTTGTGACCCTTGGACTCTCCTGCGGTCACTGCTGGACCCAGTACGATCCCCAGGCCGCTTCACCACCACCTCTGGGCCCAGCACAGCTCCCAGTCTGCATCGATGCCACCTCCATGTCTGGCCCAGTCTCCACTCTCCTTCACTGCCGCCCCCAGGCTTGCCTCAGCCCCTGGGAAGCTTTACCACCCCCTTCACTGGTCCCACTGTGGCTCCCTGGCTCCACCATGCAGAAGGTAGGAGCATTCTCTGCACTTGCAGGGAGAACGCTAGTTTGCTTTTGGTGGAATTTAACCCCCTGCTGTGTTTTTTTTTTTTAAAGAAAAGATTCCAGATCTTTCTGCAATTTTGAAGAGGCACCCAAGCTTGCACAAAAATCTGTTTTAATGAAAATGTGGCATCGATCTGTGGATTTAGGTATCCTCAGATGAGAGTCACACTCAGGAAACTGTATAGATAATGTTACAGTAAATAATTTAATAATATAAGTATAGATAAACAGTGCCTTTTCCCAGACTGCAATTTTTAATGTTGCCATGCATCCACACAGGGGTCATTTTGTAGAAAAATAGGTGGTGGAGCTCATCCAGGGATTGTAACGCAGCTGCACCTACTAGGGTTGCCAAGACCAATTTAAGAAATGTCTGGGGACTTTGGGGGTGGAGCCAGGAGACTTTGGGGGTGGAGCCAGGAGCAAGGGTGTGACAAGCAGAAATGAGCTCCAAGGGAGTTCTGGCCATCACACTTAAAGGGACGGCACACCTTTTCAATTCCTTCCTTCCATAGGAAATAATGAAGGATAGGGGCACCTTCTTTTGGGGCTCATAGAATTGGACCCCCTGGTCCAATCTTTTTGAAACTTGGGGGGTATTTTGGGGAGAGGCACTAAATGCTATATGGAAAATGTGGTGCCTCTACCCCCAAAAACAGTACCCCCAGAGCCCCAGATACCTGCGGATCAATTCTCCATGATTTTCTATGGGAATAAATCTCCATAGGGAATAATAGAATTCCCAGCAGATATTTCCCTCCCCTCCCCCCGCTTTCTGACGACCCTGAAGCGGGAGGAGGGCCTCCAAACCGGGGGATCCCCTGCCCCCACCTGGGGATTGGCAACCCTAGCACCTACTATTCAATGGACAAGGTAGGTAGGTGGGGAGGAGGAGGCGGAACCCTCAGAAAGGTTCAGGAGCTGCGCTTCTGTGAGCTCCTGCTGAATTTAAGGCCTGCATCCACAGATTTTTTTTTGTCAACAGTCTTAGTTTTCACTTGTTTTTTGCATTTGTGGAGTTTTATTTGGCCTTACAAATACCTACACCTAACAATGAATGCATACTTCCCAGTAACTGATTGTGGAGCTGTGCCATCTTATCATTCTCTGGGTGGTTTCCTGCCCATTGTTGACAGGTGTGTTGTTTGCATCATGACTGGATCCGATCCCACTCCAGACCACTCCCGTATTCTATGGAAGGATTGCCACAGAAAAAAGGAGAAGGGTGGGGGGGAGAAATCCATCTGGATATTCAGTCCACATGTCACACAAATCGCTCTGCAACGTACCAAGACGACGTGTGCGGTTCCCACGTAATTCACAGCCTGATTACCAAATGTGAATACCAGGCTTGGGGGCATTTGCGCAAGCCATGCTCAAAGCTGTTTATGCTTCGATAGATCCATAACGCTAATGCAACATCTCGTGTGGCTAGAATGTGAGGATTGTTTTCTCTTCTGTGGCTCATCCTGTGTTAATTAGTCTCAAGTGGGATGAATAGCACTTAGGAGTCACAGAAAAAATCAGAGAGTAAATACACACATTGTTTGTTCGCTTATTTTATTTTACCTCATGTATATACTCAGCGTTTGTCCACAGTGGGGGACCCAAAGCGGCTTATTTTGTTCTCCTGTGCTCCATGTTATCCTAGTGGTTAGAGTGCCAGACTATGATCTGGGAGACCCATGTTCAAATCTGCACAGAAGAAGACTGCAGATTTATACCCTGCCCTTCTCTCTGAATCAGAGACTCAGAGCGGCTCACAATCTCCTATATCTTCTCCCCCCACAACAGACACCCTGTGAGGTGGGTGGGGCTGAGAGGGCTCTCACAGCAGCTGCCCTTTCAAGGACAACTCCTGCGATAGCTATGGCTGACCCAAGGCTATTCCAGCAGCTGTAAGTGGAGGAGTGGGGAATCAAACCCAGTTCTCCCAGGTAAGAGTCCGTACACTTTATGCTTCGATAGACTACACCAAATAGAAGCTTTCTGGGTGACCTTGGGCCAGTCATACCTCTTAACCCTGACCTACTACAGAGGGTTGGTTCGCATGGAGGAGAGGAGAATGGCCTCAGCTTCTCTGGGAAGAAAGGAAAGTCCAAATGAAATAAATGCAGGGCTTTTTTGGTAGAAAAAGCCCATCACAAACTCATTTGCATATTAGGCCACATCCCCTGATATCACCATTGCTTCACACAAGGCTTTTTGTAGAAAAAGCCCAGCAGGAATTCATTTGCATATTAGGTCACATCCCCTGACACCAAGTCAGCTGGAACTGTGTTCCTGCTCAAAAAAAGCCCTGAGTAAATAGATAAATGCAACCGAAAGTACATGAACGCTACAGTGCCTAGTAGTCCATTCTACTTGCTGGCCAGGCTGCTTTTGTAGCAAATTGATGACTCCTTTTCCAGAATATCTCTAATCTGAAGTGCAAACACTTTTCTCGGCTTTAAAAAACAGTTGCAGGACAGGCTATTGCAGAGTAAACGAAGACTGCAGGCAGAGCCAAGCCTTTCACAATGTGTACAGGGGGATGGAGCGGTAATCCTTGCTGCGAAAACGAGGCGCTAACGAGCGTGTCCTTATTTTTCAACTGTGAAATGTTGGAGGGCACGGATTAGGCCCAAGGATATTTTAAGCCTCTCCAGCTTCAGATTGGATAAACTCGGTCTGGTGGCGGCAGCAGCAGTCGATTGGGAAGGTTGTGTTTATATTCCTGCCTCTGAAATCTGGAGCCGAGTCAAGCAAAGCAGATCTTTGCTGAGAGCAGAGGCTTGCTCGTGAATTTTCAGATGGTTATTTATACCCCACTTTTCTCCTCAGTGGGGACCAAAGTGGCTTACAACCAATGCTCCCTTTAAGCTGTGGAGTCTTGTGAGAAAAAAATTCTACTTTATGAGCGAGCAATTTGGCTACTGTATACGGTAAATTAGTTTGCTCTGGGGCCATCCTTCCTGAGCTAGGACAAAAATGTGTGAGCCAGAAGCTAAAAATTAACTCACACTAACTCAGGTTAGAGGGAACAGTGCTTACAACATCTTTTCCTGCTCCCCTCCATTTTATCCCCACAACAACGACCCTATGAGGTAGGTTAGCCTGAGAAACAGTGACTGGCCCTACATCTCCCAGTGAACTTTCTTGGCAGAGTGTGGATTTGGACCTGGGTCTCCCAGATCCTGGCCTGGCACTCTAACTAGGGTTGCCAACCTCCAGGTGGAACACAAATCAACAAAACTCACAACCAAAATACTATGAGCAATGAATTATTGAAAATAAATGTTTATAATTGTTATGTGTGTTCTCTTCTATAAATAATCAATACAAATTCTCCAATATAATTCCTACATGTACTCCAATGTCATAAAAGTGTCTAAATCCTTTGTTCTCATACTTTTTGACTTGAAAGTCACCCCCGCAGCAGTTCCAGGGTGTGCCGGTAAATGTTCTACTTCCAATAGGTGATTAATGTTTCATGTAGAGATTCTCTCCTTTCTAAATAATCCAGTGGCTATCCAGAGGGGAGAATGCATATAAGAATTATAAACATTTATTTTTAGTAATTCATTGCTCATAGTAATTTGGTCGTGAGTTTTGTTGATTTGTGATCCAGATTCGGTGCCGTGACTTTCTCCGCAGATTGTTTTAACTTTCAGGTGTAGCCTGGAGACCTCCTGCTATTACAATTGATCTCCAGATGATAGAGATCAGTTCCTCTGGAGGAAATAGAAATAACAGAGAAATAATAATATAATAATAATAAATATTATTTATATCCCGCCCTCCCCACCTCGGCAGGCTCAGGGCGGCTAACAACATTTTATAAAAACATACAATAGTAGATAAAAGCCTTTAGATTTAACAATATAAAACATTAAAACATTAAACTTAATAACATTAAACTGTCAGAACTTGTAACTATTGCTGAGGCTTTACTGTAATGTAACCAGTGCCTGCTTTGTGCTTTCAGTATTGCTCATGCTCAGATTGTACTGAACCAAACTGACTCCATGTTGTAACCTCTTAACAACCCCAAGTGCCTATGTAGCAATTAACCTTGCCCTACTGGTATCTAAAATATTTAGGGCTGTAGATTGAATTATGGTGTGTCTCTGCACATTCTCACACTGGTGCCCCTTTGAAGCCAAGCCGTGTGGCCTTCAGAATGAGGAGGTAACCTCCTGACTGATAGTGGATGGTGGGAAGACAGATGTGTCTACACTGGTGTGAATTGTGGCTTTGTGATGTGTTTTCTTTAGTGTATAAAACTGTGCTAGTGCTGGCCCTGGCCATCACTGTTATCTCGTCTCTTCCAGTACTTAGTTCTCTCTAATAAAATCCTAGCTTTGAAACCAAGTATGGGATCCGTTTGAAGTTCTTAAGTTCTGACATTATAACAGTGATCCCATTGTTTCGTGGCTTATCTGAACTGGAAACCTGGTCCGATGGCGGCAAAAGTTCCAGACAGCGGAGAGCCCACCACCCCTACGGACGATCCACCGCTCGACCCGAAGGTGACAGGGGTCCGGCGCAAAATTAAGGTCCCGGCGCCTTTCTCGGTCGACGCGTTCCCTGCCCCGCGACCCTGGAGCCCGCGGAAGTCCACGGCCGCGATCGACGCCGCGGAGCAGCGCTACAGGAGTATGTTGGGCGAAGGAGGAACCGGAGACGACGACGAGGACCTGGGAGAAGGTCCCGGGCCGCGAGGTGGGGACGACCCGGTCCGAACCCTCCGCAACGACTTATTCGACTGGGTGCGAGAAATTCACGACGACGTGCACAGGTCCCGCGTATCGATGGCGGAGGACATGCAGCAGAACCTGGGCGCAATCTACGACCAGCTTCGAACCCTGCAAACTGCGGTCCTGGGGGTCCCGCCGTTAGGAGGAGGTCTGCCGCTGGGGCTACCGCCCGCGGCTCCACCGGCCCCGCCGGCCCCAGCACCACCGGTGGCACCCGCCCCAGCTCCGCCGGCGCCGCCACCACCCGCACCGCCGGCCCCGGCGCCACCGGCACCACCCGTTCCGGTGCAACCGGCGCCACCCGCCCCGGTGCTGCCTGCCCCGCCGGGCCCGGTGCCGCCGCCGGCAGTACCCCAGGCCCCGCTCCCAGGAGGACCCCCGGCGATCCCAGGCCCTGCGGCTCCGGGGGGGGGCGACGGCAGGGGCAGGGAGTTGAAGATTACATTCGACGGGAATCCGGAGGACGTGGAGTATTTTACGATACAATGCGACACGTTCTTCACCCATTGGGGTGCCGACTACCCGACAGAGGCCAGCCGAGTAAACCATATTTCGTCCCGCCTGAGGGGCCCGGCCCGCAAGTGGTACGTGGGGCTCTACACGGGGAGGAAGCCAGAGCTGGCAACGGTCGCAGGTTTCCTGCACGCGATGCTCCGCCAGTACGGCGACCCCCTTCGAGAGGAGAAAGCCATCGCCGCCCTCCAACGTATCGAGCAAGGCAACCGCACTACTCGCGAGTATGCTACTGAGTTCCTGGGATATTGTGCGGCGGCCCGGGGGTGGAACGAAGTCATGAAGTACACCGCGTTCCGCAACGGTTTGAACCCGAACATCCTCGACCGCTGCTACAGCCAAGGGAGACCCGACACTCTGGTCGGATGGATCCAGCTGGCTGGGGAGGTGGAAACCAACCTCCAGCATGTAGGGATGCGCCGGCAGCAGTTAGGGAAGAAGGGGGCCAAACACACTCCGACTAAAGCAGAAGGGAGGAAGATCCCAGCGACCTCAACCCCCGCCGCCGCGCGCAAATGCTTTAGATGTGGAGACCCGGATCATCTCGCCGCCAACTGCCCCGTTAAAGCAGGAGCAACACCACCCTCGGCGAAACCGTCCGCCTCGGGGCCGAAGAAGAAAAAGAGTAGCCGCTCGAAGGAGCCCAGTCGGGGCTCCGTCACCACTTCCTTGGCGACTGACGAGGATTTTACCACCGACCTGACGGCCGTGGAGGAGTCAACCGAAGAGTCGGACGACACCGAGTCGGCGGGAAACGACAGCGACCTGCTTTAATGGGTGCCGCAAAGCAGGTCCAACAACAGCCGGCACTCCTCACGGTGAGAGCCACTGGGGGTTTATTGTTTATGGCAGTCACCCTCCTTAATCCAAACTTAAAGCGGTTCATGCACGCCCGAGCGTTAATCGACTCAGGGTGTAACCGAGACCTAATTACCCCCCGCTTAGTAGAGGCACTGGGATTAGCCACCTCGCCTCTACCGCAACCGATGCAATTTCAACAGATGGACGGGGGACCCATGAGAGGGGAACCGTGTACTCTTGAGACCCAAGTGGTCCCGGTAGGAACCGAAGAGCACTGGGGGATTGAAACCTTCGTAATCGCCCCCTCTTGCTCGTTCGATGTGGTGGTGGGCTCGGCTTGGCTCGCCCGCCACCAACCCGACATAAGATGGGCGGAACAGATCGTCCGATTCCCCGATTGGAGGTGCGAACACCACCACTGGCGCCCCGAATGGGGGCCGCACGCTCCCCCCCAAAACGAACGGGCTTGCCTCACACTCGAGGAAGTCGCTTCGATCCCCAAGGAGTATCGGGACTTAAGGCTAGCTTTTAGCGAGAAAGAAGCAGATGAGCTACCACCCCATCGCCCCACGGATTGCGCCATTGAATTGATCCCGGGGCAACAGCTCCCCAAAGCGAAACTATACTCCATGGGGTGGGCGGAGAAAGAGGAACTCCGAAAGTTTCTGGACAAAAACCTTAAGCGTGGGTTCATACGACCGGCCACAGCCCCCCACGCCGCCCCCGTCCTCTTCCGAAAGAAGAAGGACGGGGCGCTTAGGCTTTGCACAGATTTTCGTGCGATAAACGGGATTTCAATGTCCAACGCCTACCCGATCCCGTTGATAAAAGACTTGTTGAACACTGTAGCTAAAGGAAAGATATTCACCAAGCTTGACCTTCGGGACGCGTACTTCCGCGTCCGCATCAAGGAGGGGGATGAGTGGAAAACGGCTTTCAACACCCCTCTAGGACAATTCGAGTACCTAGTCATGCCCTTCGGACTACAGGGGGCCCCCGGGGTATTCATGAACTTTATCAATGAAGTGCTACGGGACTTCCTCTTTAAGGGGGTGGTGGTGTACCTTGATGACATCATTATCTATTCGCAAGATCTCAAATCTCATGTGCCGCTAGTCAGGAAAGTGTTAAGCACCCTCTGTAAACACAAATTGTACGCCAAATTGGCAAAGTGTGAATTTCACAAAACTGAGCTTGACTATTTGGGTTTCCGAGTGTCGGGGGAGGGACTGTCAATGGACCCAGCAAAGGTCCAAGCGGTGCTGGATTGGGAACCCCCCAAAACCCGCAAACAGCTCCAAAGTTTTATCGGGTTCGCAAATTTCTACCGCGAGTTCATCAAAGGGTTTGCCACAGTCATGCTTCCCCTAACCGAACTCCTAAAAACCAAAGGCAAAAGTGAAGAGGCGAAAAAGCCAGGCGCACGCTTAACGTGGACGCCAGACTGCCAAAAGGCTTTCACCGAATTAAAGCGCCTCTTCACCTCAGAACCCGTGTTAGCACATCCTGACGAGTTGAAACCCTTCGTGGTTCAATGCGACGCCTCCGACGCCGCAATCGGGGCCATATTAATGCAAAAGGGGGAGAACGGGGTACTTCGCCCATGTGCCTACATTTCTAGAAAATTTTCTAACGAACAAAGGAATTGGTCTGTCTGGGACAAGGAAGCGTTTGCTGTTATGTTCGCCCTAAAAACCTGGCGCTCCTGGCTTGAAGGAGCGAGGGTACCTTTTGAAATTTGGACCGATCACAAAAACCTCGAGGCCCTTACCGGGCGCCGCAAAATGACTGCAAAACAAATCCGGTGGGCGGGCTTCTTCGCAAAATTTGACTTTGTGTTGAAACACATCCCAGGCTCAAAAAATTTTTTGGCAGACGCCCTCTCACGCATGCCCCAGCACGACAGTCTCCGAGAGGAAATTGTAGATTCACTCATTCCCCCGTCGGCCATTTCGGGCGGAGTCACCACCCGCTCAGGGAAACAAACCTCCCCTCTGGACGGAGACCTTCTACCCCGGTTTATTACTGAATCAAACCTAGAAACTGACCGTCCACCTCACCTAACTAAGAGTGAAAACAGTCTCTGGTTGCACAACGACAAAATCTATGTGCCCAGCCCCCTCCGGAAAGAAGTTCTCGAGCGCTGCCATTCTAGCCGCCTGGCAGGCCATTTCGGCTATGTAAAAACGCTCAACTTACTGACCCGACAGTTTTGGTGGCCAAAAATCAAAAAAGACGTCTCCGAATTCGTTCTCGCCTGCCCCACTTGCCTCATGGCGAAACGAAGGGGGGGTAAACCCCCCGGCCATCTGGTCCCCCTCCCCACGGCCAACCGGCCCTGGTCAGTAGTCTCCATGGATTTCATTGTGGAGCTCCCTCCCTCACAGGGAAAAACAGTCATTCTCGTTGTGGTCGACACTTTTTCTAAACAAGCTCACTTCATCCCCTGTAAGCAACTCCCCACAGCAAAAAAGCTCGCTCAACTCTTTTTCACCCACATTGTACGCCTACACTCATTCCCAGACAAGGTCATTAGTGACCGCGGAACACAGTTCGTTGCCAACTTCTGGCGGGAGTTCTGCAAACTTGCTGGCATTGAACAGGGCCTCAGCTCCGCCTACCACCCCCAGTCGGACGGACAGACTGAGAGGGTCAATGGCCTTCTAGAACAATATCTCCGATGTTTTATTAATTTCCAACAGTCTAACTGGGTGGACCTCCTCCCTTTCGCTGAATATGGCTATAACAACAGCCTTCACAGCTCGACCAAAACTTCTCCCTTCCAGATCATTAACGGCTACGAAGGCAAGCCGTTTCCCACGCTCGCCCTCCCCGCCAGCCCATCCGAACCCACTTCTTGCCAGCAATGGTGGGAGGGCCTTCGTGAAGGCTGGAAGGGTATTCAGGAAAACCTGGAGGAAGCGAAAAAGGCATACAAAAAGCAGTTCGACAAAAAACATTCCCCTGAGTGGGAATTGAGGGTGGGGGATACGGTCTTCCTGTCTACAAAGAACCTCCCCCTCCCACAAACGTGCCGCAAGCTTGCTCTAAAGTTCCTGGGGCCCTTTAAAATTAAAAGGGTCATAAACAAGGTAACTGTAGAACTCGACCTGCCCAAGTCCCTAAGTAAGATCCACCCTGTTTTTCATTGCAGCCTTCTTCGGAAAGACCCTGGTGCTACGTCATTCCATCCCAGGGCCCCGCCGCCCCCTCCGACGACAGTGAGGGGACAGAGTCACCATGAGGTCCAGGAAATTCTGGATTCCAGAATAAAGAGGGGCCAGTTGTATTACTTGGTCAGATGGAAACACTTCCCTCCGAGCTGTGACGAGTGGGTCAAGTCACAGGATGTATCCGCTCCGCAACTGCTGAAAAAGTTTCACCTACTGTACCCACACAAGCCCAAGTTGGTCCCCCGGGGGGGGGCACTTAGGGGGGGCAGTATGTCAGAACTTGTAACTATTGCTGAGGCTTTACTGTAATGTAACCAGTGCCTGCTTTGTGCTTTCAGTATTGCTCATGCTCAGATTGTACTGAACCAAACTGACTCCATGTTGTAACCTCTTAACAACCCCAAGTGCCTATGTAGCAATTAACCTTGCCCTACTGGTATCCAAAATATTTAGGGCTGTAGATTGAATTATGGTGTGTCTCTGCACATTCTCACACTGGTGCCCCTTTGAAGCCAAGCCGTGTGGCCTTCAGAATGAGGAGGTAACCTCCTGACTGATAGTGGATGGTGGGAAGACAGATGTGCCTACACTGGTGTGAATTGTGGCTTTGTGATGTGTTTTCTTTAGTGTATAAAACTGTGCTAGTGCTGGCCCTGGCCATCACTGTTATCTCGTCTCTTCCAGTACTTAGTTCTCTCTAATAAAATCCTAGCTTTGAAACCAAGTATGGGATCCGTTTGTACAATCCAATAAGTACAGTTATTCAGCGGTATAGATCTTCAACCCGCATTGGCGGATCCTTAATTACCGATCTTCTTAGCAGTCCAAGTATGAACTGATCAAGGTTCCGCAGGGCCCGCACCTCCTCGGGGAGTCGGTTCCATAGGGTAGGGGTATGAAACTGTTAAGTTTCATTTAAGCTTGCACCAAAACATATTTATACACATTTCCGGGTAAATTTCATTGCTTCCGGTGGTTTTTCTGTTATTTCTTTTGATTACGCCAGTTCCAGTTGTTTTGATCATCCTCTGGAGGAAATGGCTGATTTGGAGGGTGGGCTTTGTGGCATTGTACTCTGCTGAGGCCCCTCCCACTTTCCTCAGGCTCCACCCCTACACTCACCCTCAATCATGCTGGAGAATGAATTGTGATACAAAACAAGATCTGGGAACTACAGGTGAACTACAGAAACTACAAAATCAATAACTACCAAACACCATGAAAAGTTGTAACTATAATATTAATGAATAATGTTTGTATAACATACAATCATTATAATATCTCATATGCAAAAAGTCTAATCCCAAACCAGTATTCTAATGCAAGAAGAATATTAAAAATCATGTCCACCATGTCAAAACAATAAAAATCAATTTCTGACTCTCATATGCTCTCTGTGATATTTTCAATATTAAGTCCAAGAAGTAGATTTCCAAAGCGTGGTGCTCATTCTGCAATACGATTCTACAGCTGGCTGGTTTTCCGTCTGTTTCAATTATTCTTTCTCAAGAATCGTTCGCTGCAAGTGAAATTTTCGGACTGTACTACAATATCCAATATCCTTGGAGAAATCTTTCCCTGTTGCTAGTCGCAACTCCAAAAGATGAATGTGTTTTCCTGGTTGCTACATGCAACTCAAACCAACACCAAATACTGTTGGAATGCAGATATACCGTACTTAGAATCTCTCTGGGCAATCACTCTCATCCTATATTCACATCAAACAGCGGGTGGTGGATTCTAACTCTGAACATCCTCTTTGTAAGGAAACACAAATTCTCCTCAAACAGTAAAGCTGCCAGGAGAATAACAGAGACTAAATGCAACTGAAGCATTTGAGCAGTGGTTCCAAAATCAGTAACGTGGCCAGAACCGTGCTGAGTAACCAAGGGAGCATGTAGCCACTAGCCACTTCTGTATATGTTTATTTTTGAATAACAGTTGATCTGTAGACAGTTACCAACATTATCTTTGTCTACTGTAAGACTCACACCCCAGTGGAAGTTTGCATTGAGGACTGTGATTCAAAGATTTTCAATTACCACATTACGTCGTTATTAAGAAGTGCTTTTGGACTTTGTATGAATAAGTTGTGAAAAGTACTTTCAGTTTAATGTTTATGGTCTGTTAAGATGTTATTATACAAGCTGAAGTTCAGCAAGTAGTGCAGAGTGCAATTATTGCTATATGGTGTTATCCTGTGTTTACTTAGTTTCCAGGTGGGGCCTGGAGATCTCCCGCTTTTACAACTGATCCGCAGCTGGCAGAGATCAGCTCTCCCGGAGAAAATGGCTGATTTGAAGGGTGGACTCTATGGCATTCTACAATTATGAGGCCCCTCCCCTTCCCAAACCCTGCCCACTCCCGGATCCACCTCAAAGTCTCCAGGTATTTTCCAACACAGACTTGACAACCCTACCCCCCTCCCCGACTTCCAGTATTATGGGAGAGGGAGAAAAACATTCTTTCTATTCCTGTGCCTAATTTTTATAAATTATCATGTTTCTCCCTTAGTTGCCTTTAAAGAGAGAGAGCGAGACAGTTTTGAAGAGTCAGGATAGATGGTTTTGTTTTTGAAGGGTAAGAAATTCATGGATCTCTTTCTTCACTTGCCAGCATCAAGGAGGTAACAGGTGGGTAGGGGAGGGGAAGAGAGGTGGATTCTAGACTAATGAAAAGTCACATTAGACAATCAGTCCCTGGACAAAGTCCAATATTGTTATCCTCATGAGCTCAGCATCTCCCTTCTGCCAGAGCCCTGCGGGTGTAATTCTGCATGAAGAGAGAGGAAGGGGGTGGTGGTAAGGGGGAGGGATGCTTTTGTTGAACGGCATCTCTAACCGAAACGAAAAGAAAAATTCCCCCTCGACTAGGAAAAACAATGCTTTTGAAAAGCAGCCCCCCCCTCCCAGGCCTCTCCTCCTGCCATTTTTTCCAGCTTTGTCCTTTTAGGAGGCTGCAGATAGAATCAATAGCTGCGATGTCTGCTTGGCATGTGCCTCTCTCCAGCCCGAATGTTAAAAGAGAGTAGTATTTGTTTGCAGGATGGGGGATTCCCCCAGCAAGGAGACAGATGGCATTTGACTGCCTGGCTGGAAAAGTCAGATTTTTTTTCTGAGGAGACTGTGAACAAACACTTGGCCCCCCACCCCCACCTCTGCCTGCACTGTTCTTGGCCTGCCAGGACTATAGGCAGGCTTCCAAACAGCTACTCTCCTGGTCGCCTGTGGCGAGTAAGGAAATCCTCCAGGTGACCACGTAATGATAAACTGGAAAAGAGTTCACTCATCGTCCCCTTTATTTGCTGAATTGTTGCAACTGTACCACACACACATACATAACAGTCCTTGGAGGCAAGCCATTCATAATTCCATAATGTAGACTTTCCTATGACTTCCATGAAGTTTCTAGCTGAGCAACGATTTCTGTTGGGCTAGAAAGCAGGGCTGGATTAAACCCTGTGGAGGCTCCTAGGCAGTCAAAATCACGGAGTCCCTCTTGCAAATTATCTCAGAGTCAGAGCGCCCACCCCACCCCCTGTGGCCCCCACTGAAGCCTGCAGGCCCCTTCTCAAAAAGCCCCTTTGACAAAGCTGCAGGGGACAGCCAGAGAGAGGCAAAGTTGGCAATACGCCAGGCAAGTTAGTCATAGAGGGGTTCAGTTGCTGGTTGTGTGTGCAGACTGAGAGGGCTGCAAGCAGGGGGAAAACTGGGAGGGGAGCTGATCCAGGGCCCCTAAAGGTGTTGGGGGCCCATAGGCCAGTGTCTACTTGGCCTAATTTTTCATCCAGCCCTGCTAGAAAGCTTCTACGTATGAATCCCCAGTCTGCCGTGGAAGTTTGCTGGGTGATCTTGGGCAAGTCACACATTCTTTGTCTAGCCTGCCTCATAGGGTTGTTGTGAGGATAAAACAGAGGAGAGGAGGACCATGTAAGCCGCCTGGGGCCCCCACTGGGAAGAAAGGTGGGGTATAAACAGGGCTTTTTTGGTGGAAAAAGCCCAGCAGGAACTCATTTGCATATTAGTACACACCCCCTGACATCACCATTGTTTCACACAGGGCTTTTTTAAAGAAAAAGCCCAGCAGGAACTTATTTGCATATTAAGCCACACCCCCTGATGCCAAGCCAGCCAAAACTGTGTTCCTGTGCGTTTCTGCTAAAAAAAAAAGCGCCTGGATATAAATAATGTAAATGAATAAATAAACATTATGGTGGTCATGGGTTGGACCTGTGGAAGCTGCCACCATTTTAGGGAAGAATTTGATCATTGTTAAAAAAACCACAAAAACCATGGTGACAGAGGACCAAGGGATTTTGTTTCACCCCTGTACTTTTTCAAGTATTTCGGAACTAGAAAAGGAGCAGGGGGGAAACAAGATCACCTGGCTGCCCCACATGGCACAGGCCCAATCAGAATCAGCCGTCACTGGCCATTCCCATGGCTGCCATAATGTCAAATTAGGCCCTGGTCCTTGTACATCTGTTTGCTTTAGCTGCAGGCTAGTTCCAGGCCCTGTCTCATAATTGCCACTGAATGGTTCTTTCTGTTGCTAAATCTCTGGACATTGCCCTTGAAGGAAATGTTAACATTTCCATCACACGTACACACACCCCTTTGTTTTGGCTGTGCATGTAATATTTAACATGGCAAAGGTTCACAAGTCTGTTAAGAAAGAGACTTAATTGATTTTGTTGCATTGTTTTTACTTGTGGATCTGCAAGGTATAAATTCACCAGCAAGGCTGATCTGTGCTTTTGCCTGGGTTTATAATCTTTCAAGAAACTCTGTAGAGATTCCCAGCTAAGATGGGGGTTAGAATCTAAAAAGGAACACCCTTCAAGCAATCATTCCTGCAGCTTCCTTGGCTTATTGTCTGCCTTACTTCACTCAATGCCAGTGATTGGCCAGATCATCAGAAATGTCATGACCTTCCTGTTTGCCGTGGGTTCAGCTACTCTGATACCACAGTAGGACTGTAGAGCTTAGAGCGGTTTGCTAAATCATACCAGGGAGGCCAATAGTGCACTCCTATGCAGAGTCAACTCCACTCTAACGCCATTGATTTCAGTTGGCTTATACTAGTGTTGACTTATACTACCATAACTGGATGGTTCAGGATGGCCCGATCTCTTAAACTCTTGGAAGCTAAGCAGGGTCAGCCCTGGATTGTATAACCAAGGTAGTTCAGGTTTGCCAGTTTGGTGTGAGAGCCAATTTGGTGTAGTGGTTAAGTGTGTGGACTCTTATCTGGGAGAACCGGGTTTGATTCCCCGCTCCTCCACCTGCACTGCTGGAATGGCCTTGGGTCAGCCATAGTTCTGGCAGAGGTTGTCATTGAAAGGGCAGTTGCTGTGAGAGCCCTCTCAGCCTCACCCACCTCAAGGGGTGTCTGTTTTGGTGGGAGAAGATATGGGAGATTGTAAGCCACTCTGAGTCTCTGATTCAGAGAGAAGGGCGAGGTATAAATCTGCAATTCGTCTTCTTCTTGCCATGCAGAGGCAGGTAATAGCAAGCCACTTCTGAACATCTCTTGCCTTGAGACTTTTATGGGGTCACCACCATTGTTCCCTCTAAGCTGCAGCCTTGTGAGCAAAAATTCTACTTCGTGAGCTACTGGCGTGAGAATTGTGAGCTACTGCATAAATTAGTGTGCTCTGGGGTCATCCTTCCTGAGCTAAGACAAAAATGTGTGAGCTGGAGGCTAAAAATCTGTGAGCTAGCTCACACTAACTCAGCTTAGAGGGAACACTGGTTGCCATAAGTCTTTAGGAAGAACTTCCTGACAGTTAAGAGTGGTTCCTCAGTGGAACAAGCTTCCTTCCCTTCCTTGCAGGTTGTTAAACAGAGGCTACATGGCCATCTGACAGCAATGCTGATTTTGAGAATTAGGCAGATCATGAGGGCGGGAAGGGTTGCATCAGTACTTAATTCTCATGGCCCAGGGAAATGCTGATTGCCACTTTGGGGTCAGCCAGCAATTTTTCTCCAGGCCAGTTTGGAGGTTTCCCCCCCATCTTTTGAGCATGGAGCAGGGGCCACTGGGGATGTGTGTGTGTCAGAGAGAGATTTGTGAATTTCTTGCATTGTGCAAGGGGTTGGACTAGATGATCCTGGAGGTCCCTTCCAACTCATGATTCTAAATCATCTGCAATTTAACAACACTTTCCACCGCCCCTATACAAGCGTAATTCCATACAGGATTGTACTAGATATAATCCCAAACGTGTTTACTAAGGAGTAAGTTCAATGAAATTTACTGTGACCCATCTGAGTAAACATCTTGGATAGATTGGGCTGCTAAAGGTTTATCTTCGAGGTTCAGAAACAATCTGTGTGAAATGTAACTGATTTGTCATTCACAGGTACCACAGGCGTTTGGAGGATTTTTCCCCTCTACAAAAGATTAAATAACAACGAACCTCTTGATGAATCTTCACAGGCAACATTTGCAGTTTAGAGATGTGATAATAAACTTTAAAGGTGCTTTATGGAACACTGGAATATATTAGCTGCATGCTACAGTGTTAATTAGATTTGGGTATATGCATTTCCAGTTCTTAGCATTGCCCCCCATTCACTGAACTCCAGCACACTTCTCCTGTTTGGGAAGGGTCTTTTTCTATTATTTCAGCAGGCATATTATACAGACTGATATTTTGTATCATGTGGAATTTTCTAAGTACATGGCTGTTGCACCAGTCTGGGAGCCCACTGTATTGGGGTCTAGAACCTTGTCCATATCTGGACTGCTGTGGAGTCCATAGTTCCAATTTATATGTTAGATCAGAGTTCCATGATTGGAATACTAGATATCTAATTTGGCCCTAAAAACCAGCCATGGGGGCCATACACCTGGGTCAGGGCCATGGCACTGTGTAAGGTTGGCTGAACTTCTTCTTCCCTGTGATTAGTGTTGCTTTGTCACCCTCCAGATGGTGGCTGGCAGGCTCCTGGGATTACAACTGATCTACACACGATAGAAACCAGTTCATCTGGAAAAAATGGCCACTTTGGAAGGTAGATACTATGGCAGAACACCCTTCCCTCCCCAAACCCCATTCTTCTCAGGCTCCACCCCCAAAATCTCCAAGTATTTCCCAGCCTGGCACTGGCAATCCTACCTGTGATGTTCCATGATTTTTAAAAAAAGCATAGGGAAAAAGACAGGCACAACAGGGGAAAAGACAGGCACAATGTGGGAGCCTGTCTTTTTCATCCATAGGGGCTTATCAAAGTCTGATATAAGTTTTGATAAGGGAAATGATGTGGACTTAACACTCCTTCCCGTCCATTGGATAGCCAATCCAGACAAGGCCCCCATGACTACATTCAGAGCCGGATTAACAATTAGGCCAAGTAGGCACTGGCCAATGGGCCCTCATGCCAATAGGGGCTCCGGGCTGGCTTTTCCTTCTGTTTCCGCCCCCTGCTTGCAGCCCTCCCAGCTTGCATGAGCAGCCAGCAACTGAGCTGCCCTTTGCCCGACTTGTCTGGTGTGACTGCTGCTGGCGTTGTTGCCACGTTTGCCTCTCTCTGCCTCTCCCCTGCAGCTTAGTGAAAAGGGCTTTTAAGAATGTGCCAGCAGGCTGCGGCAGGGGCCGTGGGTGGTGGGGCGGAGACTCAGACTCTGAAATAATTTGTGAGCAGCCCCCAAGATTTCGACTGCCTAGGGGCCTACACAGGGTTTAATCCAGCACTGACTACATTCTAGGGCTAAATCACACATCAACCATTCTGTTGATAGAATATCGGCATCCTATGTGAGTTCTCCTCAGACACCACTTAAGATGGCAGCCATATTCTTCATTTAGGGTCAAAGGAAGGTCCCTACTCAGTCCAAATGGGAACTAATGATAGCATGACCTAGTGTTTAAACCATATAATGACACTTTCTTCCTCCCGCTTCTCCTTTACTTTAACATGAACAACAGTTAAGCACACGCAACAGATGAGGCAGTTCAGATTATCAATAGCAGCAGATTCTGGAGGGCTTGAGCAGAATAGGGTGACAGTTCTCTGAGTAATATTACTGTCAGTTTTTCCAGTTAGCTCTGATTAGATGAACTTGGGTTTTCAAAAACGTACTGCAGGGGTGGCCAACGGTAGCTCTCCAGATGTTTTTTGCCTACAACTCCCATCAGCCCCAGCCATTGGCCATAGGTAAAAAACATCTGGAAAGCTACCATTGGCCACCCCTGGCATACTGTATATCTTATCTGGTGATTATGAATGGGGCAGGAAGATGTGACAGATCTTGGTTAAGATTTCCACTTCAAGTCTTGACTGAATACAATCTGCATGTTTAATCCTTTATATGGTAGCATAGTCTGCCACGGTTTGTAAGAACATAGAAGTAACTTGTAGACCAATGGACCATTTGGTGGTGGAAAGAGCCATCTAGTCACAACTGAGTTATAGTTGACCCCTCATGGGATTTTCAAGGCAAGAGACAAACAGAAGTGGTTTGCCATTGCCTGTCTATGTGTAGCAACCATGGACTTCCTTGGTGGTCTCCCATCCAAATACCAACCAGGAGCAACCCTGTTTAGCTTCCTAGATACGATGAGATCAGACTACCCTGGGCCATCCAGGTCAGGACATGGACCATATATTTTACCTTAATCAGGGCTTTTTTGTAGCAGGAACTCCTTTGCATATTAGGCCACACACCTCTGATGTAGCCAATCCTCCAAGAGCTTCCAGTAGGCCCTATGATAAGAGCCCTGTAAGCTCTTGGAGGATTGGCTACATCAGGGGTGCATGGTCTAATATGCAAAGGAGTTCCTGCTACAACAAAAGCCCTGACCTTAATTAATTTATCCCCCACCTTTCTCCCCAATGGGGAGCCAAAGCAGATTACCTTGATCTTCTTCGTGGTCTCTGTGCAGTCCCACACATGGGTTTTCCTATCAGGACGAACCCTACCTCGGAGATTTTAAATAGCTAGCCTAGGCGTTATTTTTGGCGCGCACTCCCTCCCGCTCTGGGGAGCAGGCATCCACTGCGCATGCCTGTAGCGCGAGGGAGGCGCCCAACCCACTCAGTTTCTTTCCAACCGCCGCCCGGGATAGTCCTACCTCGTTGCGCTCCTCACTTACCTCAGATATCTAGCCTTCGTTTTCCTCAAGTTTCCTCTTATTTCATCCTTCGCTATTTCTTCATATTCTTATCTTCAAAAAAAAAAAAAAAAAAAAGATTTAGATAAATATCTTCCCCGCTTTTTCCTCAGACCTCCCTTCCCCCACCCCCACCCCCCCCCCCGGGCGTATGGAAGGAAGGGACAGTAAAATAACTTTCAAAAGGTGCTCGCGCTGTAGGGCGAAAATCCCTACATCGGACGGGCATTCGCTTTGCTTATTCTGTTTGGGAGAATCCCATAAAGTGGACGCCTGTGCGCACTGCCTTCAATTTTGCAAACAGGCGCGAAAAAACAGAGCCGCTAGACTCAGAAGCCACTTAATGGAGTCTGTGCTCCAGCCTGATATGTCGCAATCTTCGTCAGCAAGTAAGTCGCCTCCCCTACTGACTCCCCAAGGGGACGGCGCAAGGTCGGCAGCTTCAGTGGCCATTGCTCCCAGCAAGCATAAGTCCGGCGATGCCGCGAAAGCCGGCGACGGCGCGAGAACGTCAGAACAAACGGCCGCGGCGACTAAACCAAAGGGCGGGAAGCACACTAAGAAACATAAGCATTCCGACCCGAAGGGCCAGAAGGATTCGAGAAAACCGTCCGATCCGAAGGCTCCGCGGAAACCGACAGACCCGAAGGACCCGAAGATTCCGAAGGACTCGAGAAAATCCTCCGAACAACAGAATGAGCCTGAGACGCAATGCGAGCCTTCCACTCCCGGATCCGACACCCAGGAAGTGACCACCCCGGCTACGGAGTCGCCGCACCAGCAGACGGAAGAAGTTATTCCCATTCCGTCCCGATCCCCTTCCCCGCATGGATCCATGCTAGACCCTGCGCTGGAGCCGATTCGAGACCCGCAACAGTGGACTCGACACCACATCAATCCTAGATCGTTCCGCGATATGTCGAATCCCATCCAGTACAAACATGATGCTTACAGGTACTTCGATGCGCATCGGTTCCCAGCCAGGTCTCCCAGCATGGAGAGATATAGGTACCATCATGCGCGTTTCCCGGAGAGATCCCCTAGTAGAGGGAGGGACCGCCATCGCTACAACCCGAGATCTCGGTCCCCATCCATGTCCCCGAGGCGACGCCATTATGCTTCAAGGTCTCCTTCCATCGAATCCCATGCATGCTGCGGATACCATCATTCTCGGTACCGAACCGATTATCACATGAACCCATCCAAGGAAGCGACTCCTGTCCAACGGAGCAAGCAACCACCGAGACAGCCGTCTCCGACTCCTTCCACTTCGACTTCTAAACCTAGGGGTGCGATTCCAGTGGAACCCAAAAGCACGACTCCAACCAGACCGGACCTACCTGAACCCGAACCTGACTCTGATGCTGAATCCGAAGCTCAATCATCGGATTCGATACAGTCCATGTCCCCTGGGTCCCCTGCTTCAGATATCGCCAAGCCCGCGGATTTGTCACCTTCCGAAGGGGCAAAGACATACCTGGACTTGATTGCCAATATGGCCTCTGCACTTAACGTAACTCTTACTTCGGATGCACCCAAGGTGACAGACGTGGTACACGACCTGGTGCACTCAGATTTACCTGCTGGTTCCTTTCTGCCGATGCTGCCGGTACACCTAGAAGCCATCAAAGAAGCTTGGGACAACCCAGCCTCCATTCCCCCGACTTCAAAACGAATCGAATCCCTTTATAGGATCCAAGCACCGGATTCGAAATTTTTATTTAGCCATCCAGCACCGAATTCTCTGATAGTGCATTCATCTTCTAAAACCAAACAGACCCGCCACCCGGTACCCCCTGAGAAGGAAGGCAGGAAGTTAGATACTCTTGGAAGGAAAATGTATTCAATCTCGACGGCAACTGCCAAGATCAACAATTACCTAGCATACTTCGCCGCGTATTCCCACAATATCTCCTCCCAACTGAATACGCTAGTCTCTGCCCTGCCTGAGCCCTCCCAGAAACAAGCCTGCAAGCTACTTCAGGAGCTCAACAGGATTTCAAAGCAACAGATAAACACCATCCGTCACTCTGTGGGGTGCACTTCCAAGGCGATGGCCGCCTCCATTGCCCTAAGACGACATGCTTGGCTTCGATCCTCTTCGTTGCAGCCTGATCTAAAATTCAAGATAGAAGACCTTCCCTTCGATGGCCAAGGTCTCTTTAATGCCACAACGGACGATATACTGTCCACCGTGGACGACAGCCGCAAACGAGCGAAAAGATTGGGGGTAGCCCAACAGCAGCAACAACAACAGAGCTATAAGCCCAGATCATGGAAACCAACCCCCTTCAAACGTTCCAGATCCCCTCGACAATCTGAATACTGGAAACGTAAAGCTCCTCCTCCAAAGCAATCCTTTAACCAGAGACAGCAGAGACCACAACCACCTAAAAAGGCTGCATCTTCATCGAAGCAGTCTCTTTGACTTTCTACCTCTACCACTTCAGCACGTCTCCAGGCTTCTTCCATTTCTCGACAATTGGCAACAAATAACCACAGACAAATGGGTTCTGAACATTATTTTGAGGGGCTACTCCATAGAGTTCCAAGCACCACCAAAAAGACATCATTTTGTTTCCACTCCCCCATCACCTTCCCTTCAGGAAGAAATAGACACCTTAACAGCCAAAGCGGCTATAGAGCCTGTCCCAGTCCAGTATCATCGGACAGGTTTTTATTCCAGGTACTTTCTAGTCCCGAAAAGGGATGGGGGACAGCGCCCGATTCTGGATCTAAGAGCCCTAAACAAATTCATCCGCCACAGAAAATTCAGAATGATCACCTTACAATCGATTCTGCCATTAATCCCCAGAAACTCCTGGATGGCACTGGTAGATTTACAGGACGCATACTTCCACCTGACAATACACCAATGCCACAGGAAGTTTCTGCGTTTCGCCGTTGGCAACAACCACTACCAGTTCCGAGCTCTGCCCTTCGGACTTTCCACGGCACCACGGACATTCACAAAATGTATGGCGGTTATTGCAGCGTACCTCAGGCAACGCGGCGTTGCAACCTACCCATACATAGACGATTGGCTCCTTGTGGGAGTTTCAAGGACACAGTTGATGAAGGACATTTCCATCACACTTGCGCTCCTAGCAAACCTGGGCCTCCAGGTCAATCATCAAAAGTCACACCTTACCCCAACTCAAGACATTCAGTTTATTGGGGCTCGTTTGTGCACCACGGACCACAAGGCGTATCTTCCTGTGGACAGGATATCCTCCATTCAGACGCTGGCCACACAAATAATGCAACAACCCAAACAAGCGGCCTTCAACATTCAGCGCATGTTAGGACTTATGGCAGCCACAACGGCAGTTCTGACACACGCAAGACTACGCATGCGAACCCTACAAATCTGGTTCGTCCGCGCGTTTCGACCCCAACACCAATCTCAAGGAACGGTCCTCACTGTTCCGAGCCACATCCTCCCTTCGCTCGAATGGTGGACAGTTCGAGCTCACCTGCTTGCGGGAATGCCCTTTTTACGGCCAAGTCCATCAGCAGTGGTTACAACAGACGCCTCGAGATGGGGCTGGGGAGCTCATCTCGACGTACTCACGGTCCAGGGGCAATGGACACCGTACGAACAGTCGCTCCACATCAATTGCTTAGAGCTTCTAGCTGTTCACAGAGCGTTAAAATCGTTCCTTCCATCTCTTCAAGGCCTACACGTACAGATCGCCTCAGACAATGTGGCGACGGTTTTTTATATAAACAGGCAAGGAGGGACAGCATCCACCCGCCTTTGCAAAAGAGCAATGCACCTGTGGCATTGGAGTATTGCCCATCAGATCCACCTCACTGCGGTACATCTTCCTGGCATACAGAATGTTCAAGCGGACAGACTGAGCAGATATTCCATCAACGACCACGAGTGGTCACTCCACCGGTCATACCTTCTGCCAGTATTCCGGAAATTCGGAACTCCGTCAATAGATGCGTTTGCTGCACCAGACAATGCACAGTGTGCGATCTTTTTTATGAGAGGTCCGCCCTCACAACAGTCTGCAGGGGATGCCTTCATACAGACGTGGACCGGTCCACTACACTTCCTCTTCCCTCCCTTTCCGTTAATAACACGGTGCATACAGAAAATTCAACTGGACAACACAGATTGCATTCTCGTGACGCCATGGTGGCCACGTCAGCCATGGTTCACAACCCTTCTCCTCCTGTCAGAAAGCACTTACCATCACTTCCCTCTGGCACACAACCTCCTGTCCCAACAGAACGGCAGGGTTCTGCACCACGACCCGAACAGACTTCGCCTGACGGCCTGGAGGATATGTTCTCAGACTTTCCTGAAGGAGTAAGACACGTTCTCCTTAATGCAAGGAAACCGTCAACAAGGAAGTCATATTCCATGAAATGGAAAAGGTTTTCCATCTACGCTACCAAGCATAATTTCAGACCCTCCTCGGCTTCCATGCCTCAAATCTTAGCATATACACTGCATTTGTCAGAAAAGGGCCTTACGTACTCCTCTCTGAAGGTGCACCTGGCAGCAATCTCAGCTTTTCACCCGCATGTACAGGGTCGAACTGTTTTCTCACACCCTGCTGCGAAATCCTTCTTAAAGGGAATCTTACATTTGCACCCACCACTACGGCAAATGTATCCTAGCTGGAGTTTGTCACTAGTGCTTAGCCAACTAGTAAAACCACCTTTTGAACCTATGGCTACGATACCACTTCACCTCCTCTCATGGAAAACGGCTCTTTTAGTTGCACTCACCTCTGCTAAAAGAGCAAGTGATCTCTGCGCGTTCAGAGCGGACTCGCCTTACACCATGTTTCACCATGATAAGGTGGTGTTACGGCCAGATCCCGCTTTCTTACCGAAGGTGGTCTCCGCATTCCATCTGCATAGAACCACTACCTTACCTGCCTTTTTCCAACGGCCTACGGATAAGGGCCAAGAAGCTCTACACTGTCTAGACGTGAGAAGAGCACTCGCCTACTATATAGATCGAACTGCATCGTTCCGCACAGACTCCAGACTTTTCGTGGCCTACGGCCGCCGTCATAAGGGAAAAAAGATATCTACGCAGAGACTATCAAAGTGGTTGGTTGCTGCTATAGAGCTGTGCTACAAGCTCGCGAAGCAACCAGTTCCATCTGCCATAAGAGCTCATTCTACAAGAGCTTTGTCAACGTCATCTGCCCTTGCCAGGGGTGTATCCATGGAGGACATTTGCGCTGCTGCCGCTTGGTCTTCCTCCTCGACCTTCGCCACGCACTACGCTTTGGACGTTCGTGCTAGGCGGGATGCATCCTTTGGACAGGCAGTTCTTCGCTCCATCTTTGACTAAGAAGTTGGTCCGGGCTTGGTGAGTAGTTACTTACCTTATAGCCTATAATGTGCTGCCTATGTTGCACTAACCTTTGCACTATTTTTTCCTCCAACTCTAGTGCCAGCACCCACCGCCTTGCAGATCAGCTTATCAGTCACCCATGTGTGGGACTGCACAGAGACCACGAAGAAGATAAACAGGTTACTCACCTGTAATTGATGATCTTCGAGTGGTCATCTGTGCAGTCACACACGCCCGCCCAGCCGTCCCCGCTGCTGGCTACTTGTCTTATATATCCGCGCTCCTATTATGTCAGCGGCGGGGAAAGAAACTGAGTGGGTTGGGCGCCTCCCTCGCGCTACAGGCATGCGCAGTGGATGCCTGCTCCCCAGAGCGGGAGGGAGTGCGCGCCAAAAATAACGCCTAGGCTAGCTATTTAAAATCTCCGAGGTAGGGTTCGTCCTGATAGGAAAACCCATGTGTGTGACTGCACAGATGACCACTCGAAGATCATCAATTACAGGTGAGTAACCTGTTTTTCTCCTGTTTTCCATTTCATGCCCCCAACATCTTATGAGGTCCAAACTAGAAGAATGAGAGGCCTAGGCATTCACATTAAAAAAAGTTAACAAAAAGCTCTTCAAAGGCCAATATAATGGGTACAAAGAAACAGACAACCAAGATAGCATTTGTATGGTTAAGGTCTACAATCTAGGAAATACAGGTTCAAATCTGCACTCTACCATGGAGGCTGACTGGGTGACCTTGGGCCAGTTGCATGATCTCAGCTTAGCCTACCTTACAAGGATGTTGTCAGGGCTTTTTTTTTTACTGGGGAACATGGTGGAACAGAGTTGCAGAACCCCTTAATGGAAACAAAATTCTCAAAAAATGTTTAAAGGTTCATGAGAAGCAGGCACCCATGTATTTCTCCTTCATTTCTCGCTTGAGAGCTCCGGCACCACTTTTTCCAGAAAGAAAGGGGGGAAACCCATGTCTACTAGTCTATCTAGACCATGCCTAATGATAAACATTGCGGAAAGGGAGATCTACATATGCAGCCATGAACTTCTTGGACGGAGGGTGAGATAAAACTGTACTAGATCTACAGCAGGGGTGGCCAAACTTGCTTAATGTAAGAGCCACATAGAATAAACCTCAGATATCTGAGAGCTGCAAGACATGAATGTCAGATGTTTGAGAGCTGCAAGGAAGGAAGGCAAAGAGATGGGGGAGAGAGAGGTGGAAAGAAAGCTTTAACTTTAAATGCATTCTCCAAGCCATGGGCTGGCTTGGCTGGGAGAAGTGATTTAAAGAGATAAGTGCCTTCTGCAAGCCAACTGACAGGGTGGTGGCTTTGAGAGCCACACAGTGTGTGTGAAAGAGCCACATGTGGCTCCCGAGCTATAGTTTGGCCACCCCTGATCTATAGGGTCAGTTAGATGGCGTGAGTCTGCAGCCTGATGCTTTGAATGGTTATTCTAAAGAAAGTCCCACTGAGATCAATGGTGCTTACTTCCAAGTAAGCATTCACAGGGCTACAAGCCTTAAAGTCCATTCCATTTGCAGGCACAGGGAAAGGCAAACATCCCTAATGAACCGATTCTAGAGCAAAGTGTGCAGGATCGTCACAAAGCGTACAGGCTGGACTTTGTTCTGTCTGGCAGTTTAAAAAAGAATTCTGGTGAAAGTTAAACAAATCTTGTTGATCTGGCTATTCCACTGCAGGGGTCAGATTCTGTATTATCCCTCTTTCTTCACACTTCAGGCTTACCTCCCTAGTAAATAGGGGCCAAGGGTGGTCCTAGAAAAATATGCTCTGGAGAGCCAAAGGAGTGGTGAAGACCATGATATGGAGATCAAAGATGTTTTGCACACTGGATTATTACCGAATAGAAGTAAACAGGAGAAACAGGGTACCATGCAGAAGAAAGAGGGAATGTTTCCTCAGAAAGGATCCCTTCTACAGTTGGTAAACAGCTATCCTTTGGCACCTGGGCAGGGAGTGAGGGGGGCTCTTGGTGGTTGGTGATTTCCATCCTTAGGCATATAGATAGATGGGCTGTGAATCCATATGTTGACAGCATGGTGATTTGCCTGCCTGGTACGAAGACATTACATATGGTCTAGATAGGCTGGTAGACATTGCTGGGGAGGAGTCAGTGGCTGTGGTACGTTGGCACCAACTCTGCAGAGAAATGCAGTAATGTGGTCCTGGAGGAAAAGTTTAGGCTGCTAGGCAGGAGACTCAAGGTCAGAACCACACGCAGGACGAGGCAAAAAGGCAGAAATTAGGAGTCTTGGTGCATGGTTGAGACAATGGTGAAGGGAGGAAGGGTTTAAGTTTGTTAGGCACTGGGATGCTTTGGAACAAGCAGGACTTGTACCAGGGCTTTTTTTTGTTGCAGGAAGGAAAGGTCGCCTGTGCAAGCACCAGTCATTTCCGACTCTGGGGTGATGTTGCTTTCATCAGTGTTTTCACAGCAGACTTTTTACGGGGTTGTTTGCCATTGCCTTCCCCAGTCATCTACACTTTCCCTCCAGCAAGCTGGGTACTCATTTTACTGACCTTGGAAGGATAGAAGGCTGAGTCAACCTCGAGCCGGCTACCTGAAAACCCAGCTTCCACCAGGGATCGAACTCAGGTCGTGAGCAGAGCTTAGGACTGCAGTACTGCTGCTTTAACACTCTGCTCCACGGGGCTCTTTTGAAGCAGGAACTCCTTTGCATATTAGGTCACACACCCCTGATGTAGCTAATCCTTCAAGAGCTTACAGGGCTTTTAGTACAGGGCCTGCTGTAAGCTCCAGGAGGGCTGGCTACATCAGGGGTGTGTGGCCTAATATGCAAAGGAGTTGCTGCTACCAAAAAAGCCCTGACTTGTACAAAACAGATGGCCTCCACTTGTTTCAAGAAGGAACCAGGCTGCTGGTGCTTAAAATCAAAATGGTGGCAAAGCAGTTTTAACACTAAATCCTGAGAGAAAGCCAAGAGGAGGTTCAATGTATCTGGATCTTCTTCGTGGTCTCTGTGCTTCACACTCATGGGATAAAGTGCCTGCGCTGATCCTCGAATCGGTACCTAAAAAGCCCGGGATTTTTTCGTGCTCAGCACCAGCAGGCATGCGCAGGCGTCCCAGTATGCATGCTCGCTGGAGCCAGCGCGAGGATCACGCCAGTTCCTTTCTGACCGCTGCGCTGAGAGGATCTCCTTTCTTGTCCCAGGTCAGTAAAGTAATCTTTGGATTATTTCTCTTTGTTGTATATAGCCCGTTTGTTGTTTTCTTAGTGTAGTAAGATAGTTAGTTGTTAAGATGTTTTTTAAAAAATAAATTTGTTGGACTTTGCCCTTCGGGGCCCCGTTTTTCCCCTCAGAATTTTTCTGTGTGTTTTTTTTTCTGGCATCTATGGGAAGGCGTTGGGGTTTTTTTAAGAGGTGCCATTCCTGCGGGGAAAAAATCGCACCTCCTGACGGTCACTCCCTCTGTTTACTGTGTTTGGGCGAGGGACACCGCATCGATTCCTGTCTGCACTGCCTTAGTTTTTCCAATCAGACTCGTAAAAATCGTGTGGCAAGACTTTTGGCTGCTCTCGTGGAATCGGCACTTTGTCCTTCGAAGATGGCAACGGGCCTGTTGGCACTGATGGGGGAATCCACGGCCCCAACGGTCACATCGGTCAATACATAACCGATTCAGAACGATATGCCAACCGAATGAGGCCGACCCACAAAATGGCCCTCTGAAGGACCAGTGGAGACTCCAGCCAAGAAGCTTCAGGATGACTCGGGGACCCGATCATTCCTGCCGAAGAAGGTGAAGTCCAAGGAGAAGCGGAAGAAAAGATCATCCCGTACTCCTTCCCCTTCTCAGGATGCTTTGGCTTCGACGCAAGTTGCTCCACCCAGGAAGATCTTGGCGTCTCCACATCGGAGCTCTTCGGTGTCGAGAGGCAGTGCTTCGCAGCAGTTGCGCTTGTCGGCATCGGAGCACGAGATTGACCTGACTCAACGTTCCCACTCATCGAGATCGGGATCGCGCCATCGAAGCAACAGCGGTTTGATTTCGGTGGTCGATGTTTCGGTACCGATCGAGCCTTCGGCACCACTCGATCAGATGAGGGGACGAAGAGACCTGAAGCCAACTGCTATGGTTCGACGTTTCCCGCCGTTTCCATCGTGAGATCAGCATCAGTGGCCTTCTCCCTATGGCTACCCGTACCCACCGTACCAGTGGTACCTCCCTCGTGATTTTGCCGATTGGGATCAACAGTCGGAGGCATTGCATCTGTCGTGGCTCTCGCAGCATTCTAGGCGACGTCTGTTGGTGTCGATCCCACCTGAGAGATGTGGCGTAATGGTGGAAGAAGTCCAGGCTCGGTTGTCGGTATTGATTCAGTCTCCTGTGAGAGCTTCGATGCCAGTACTCTCCGAACACTCGGTGAGAAGGGACTCCTCATCGTCGGACTCCAAAGTCAGTACCGATTATCCAGACAGAGCTTTGGAGCCTTCACCAGTGTCGCATACTGCTGAGGTCCTTCCCATATCTCCATCGGAAGATCTGAAGTCGTATGGGGACCTGGTGAAGAGGATGGCACTCTCCCTCTCCCTCCCGGTGACACAACCGCAGCCAATTGTAGACAATACCATCTTCGATATTATGCAATGGGACACATCAATGGCGGTTGCCTTGCCTGTCACGAAAGTCATCTTATAGGCAGTGAAGGAGCCTTGGGCGAAGCCGTCTTCTACACCTGTGTCTTCCAGGAGACTGGACCACATGTATCGGGTCCAAGAGGCTGGTGCCAAATTCTTGTTTAACCACCCTAAGCCAAACTCAGTGGTTGTATCATCCTCATCCAAAGCACGCAAGACTCACTCTTCCCCATCTGACAAGGATTGCAAGAAGCTGAACAATGTGGGGAGAAAATTTTATTCTGCTGGAGCTTTGGGGGTAAAGGTATCTAACTATGCTGCGTGCATGGCTAGATACCAATACTCTGTGTGGGAACAACTCACCCCCCTCCTGTCTTTCCTGAGTGAGGAGAAGAGGTCTGCTTTTAGGAAGCTGCAGAAGGAAGGCTTTGCTGTAGCCAAGCAACAACTGACTGCAGCAAAGCATATGGTGGATGTGTCAGCCAAAACCATCACATCTTCTGTCTCCTTACGCCGCCACTCCTGGCTCAGATCGACTGCTCTTCAGCAGGCACCAGGGCCTTCATTGAAAATCTACCCTTCAAGGGCGAAGGTCTCTTCAGCTCTACCACCGACAATGTCCTCCAGGAGATGGACAAGAGCATAAAGACCTCGAGGAACCTGGGTGTCCCGGTCTCTTCTAGGGCTGCTAAACTGAAACAGTGGCATAAATCCTGGTCCAAGAAGCCATACCAAAAATTCTCCCCAGAACAACATTGGAGACCTCGCTCTTCCCAACCTGAGAGTAGGTCTCTCTAAAGGGGAAACAATAGAAACCGCTATGCTTCAGCTCAGACCACTGGCAAGTCTAAGGGTGCTCGCCCACAAAAGCAGGGCCTTTGACTTTCTGGTAGCACACGTCACCGCCCCTATTTCATCAACCATACGCCTTTGTCAATTTCTTCCAGCCTGGGAGTCCATCTCTACAGACAGGTGGGCTCGTTCCATCATCGCAGAAGGCTACAAAATAGACTTTGTTCAGATTCCGAATCAATCTGTGATTATCACCACACCCCCTTCCCCACCTCTGCTGGTGGAGGTGAGCAACCTCCTACAGAAACAAGCCATAGAATGGGTCCCAGTAGAGGCCAGAATGGGAGATTTCTACTCTCATTATTTCCTGGTTCCCAAATGGGATGGGGGACTGAGACCAATCATGGACCTTCGGAATCTGAACAAGTTTATTGTGTACCAAAAATTCAGAATGTCCACACTGCAGACAATTCTTCCCCTCATCAATCAAGGGGATTGGATGGCGACGTTGGATCTCAAGGATGCCTACTTCCACGTCAGCATCCATCCTGTGTACAGGCATTTCCTTCGGTTTGCAGTAGGTTCCCACCACTTCCAGTTCAAAGCCCTTCCGTTTGGTCTGTCCACTGCACCTCGGGTTCACCAAGATGATGAGTGTTGTGGCCGCACATCTTCGGCTTCAAGGGATAGTCGTCTTTCCATACATCAACGATTGGCTCCTTGGGGCAGAGTCGAAAGAAATTCTGTCCAGCCATATTACCACCACTCTTCGTCTTCTTCACACCTTAGGTCTGCAGGTCAACATGGAAAAATCTCATCTTACTCCATCATAGACAGTTCAGTTCATAGGGGCTTTGCTGGACACAAATCTTCACCACGCCTTTCTGCTGTAGCAGAAAGCGACGGACATCATCAATCTTGTCAGTCTTTTACAGAGTCGGAAATGGGGCACGGCGCAACAACTGCAGCGGATGCTGGGGCTGATGGCGGCGACTACAAGCGTGCTGTTGTTTGCGAAATTGAGGATGAGAGGCCTTCAACTGTGGTTTCTCAGGCAATTTTGTCCTTTACGGGACTACCTCGCAAGAGGTTCATAATCTCACCTTTGACTCTCAGGACCCTGAAGTGATGGAAATCCAGGGACAAAATTTGTCAGGGAGCTCCCTTCCACCTACCTGCAACAACAGTGACGATCACCACAGATGTGTCCCTGTGGGGATGAGGTGCTTACATGGACTCTCTGTGTGTGGGAGGCCCTTGCCTCTCTCAATTGACTCACTGTCATATAAATTACCTGGAACTGTTGGCAGTGCATTTTGCCCTTTGGTCTTTCCGCCCCATGGTGGCGGGGAAGGTTGTTGCCCTGTTAACAGACAATACTACTGCCCTGTGTTATATCAACAGGCAGGGCGGGACAGTTTCTCGACAGCTCTGTGCGCTAGCACTGGAACTGTGGTTGGAGTGCCTGGAGCACAACATCTACGTGAAGGCTGTGCACCTCCCAGGAGTGCTCAATCTGCAGGCGGACTCATTGAGCAGGGGTGCAGCATCCCCGCACGAGTGGGAGATACAGTGGCGCTTCCTTCAACCTGTGTTTCAGCTCTGGGGGTACCCTCAGGTGGATGTGTTTCCCACAGCCAGGAACCGGAATTGTCCTCTGTTTTGTTCCAGAGGGGGCACGGATCCAGAGTCGTTGGGAGACGGTCTGTTGTTCCCGTGGGAAGGTCAGTTCCTATATCTGTTTCCACCTCTGCCACTGTTGACAAGAGTTGTCAACAAAATTGCAAGAGAGAGGCCATGCTGCATCCTAGTGACACTGTGGTGGCCTCGGCAGAACTGGTTCCCGATCTTGCTTCAACTAGCAAGGGGGGTTTTCTACCAGTTTCCGGCGGAACCAGACCTTCTGTTGGTTCAGGACGGTCATGTATTCCATCACAACGTGCCTCACCTGAAGCTGACAGCGTGGTTCATTGACCCTGTGAGTTCTCCAGCAGAATCCAACACGTCTTCCTAAACAGCAGGAAGTTGTCTACCCGTGCTTCCTAAGACAGGAAGTGGTGGAAGTTTCCTCAGTTTTTAGTTGATCCTGCAGTCTCACCCCAATGGGTGGGGCTATCGGTGATTTTTGAATTTTTGTTATCTCTGGTGCATGCTGGCCTTGCCTTTTCATCAGTTAAAGTTTATTTGGCAGCAATATCTGCGTTCCATGAGTCAGTTGAGGGGCATTCAGTTGTTGCACACCCTCATTCTAAGAGGTTTTTGAAGGGTCTGCTCAAGTTGCATCCTCCATTGAGGTCACCCCCACAGCTGTGGGATTTGACTTTAGTTTTGGACAGGTTGACTCGGCGTCTCTTCGAGCCAATGGCCACATGTTCTTTACAGCTTCTATCTTGGAAGACTGCTTTGTTGGTAGCAATTACATCGGCACGCCGTGCAGGGGAGCTCATGGCTATGCGTTGTGACTACCCATATCTAGTTTTTCAGGAGTCTGGAGTGTCGTTAGCTCCTGATATTTTTTTTCTTCCCAAGGTGGTTTCCCAGTTTCACCTTAAGTTAGAAGTTTGGTTGCCCACATTTTATCCTACACCTTCCTTGGACAAGGAAAGTAGGTGGCATGCTTTGGACGTTAAGCGTGCCTTATTGTTTTATTTGAGTCGCTCCAAGAGTTTTTGAAAGGACCAGCATCTTTTTGTTTCTTATGCTGCTCCTAAGTTGGGTTCCAGAATTTCGTTTCAGCGGCTTTCAAAGTGGCTCACTGAGATTATTAAATTGTGCTACTTGTTGGCAAAGAAGCCGTTGCCTGGGCCCATTCGTGGACACTCTACAAGAGCGATGGCGACATCGGTGGCGTTCCTGAAAGGCGTTTCCCTGATGGACGTGTGCAAGGCTGCCACCTGGTCCAGGAAGGAACTGGCGGGATCCTCGCGCTGGCTCCGGCGAGCATGTGTACTGGGACGCCTGCGCATGCCCGCTGGTGCCAAGCATGAAAAAATCTCGGGCTTTTAGGTACCAATTTGGGGATCGGCACAGGCGCTCTATCCCATGAGTGTGAATGCACAGATGACCACTCAAAGATCTACAGTTACAGGTAAGCAACCTGTCTTTCAGGATGGCTCATCTCTAAGATCTGAAGGGGTAGCTGTTTTAGCGGGAAATGGATTAGGACTGGCCACTGAGACAGTGACAAACAATATAGACTGCCTGGCAAAGTCTAGAGGCCACATAAGAACACAAGAGAAGCCATGTTGGATCAGGCCAATGGCCCATCCAGTCCAACACTCTGTGTCATACAGTGGCCAAAAAACCAGGCGCCATAAGGAGGTCCATCAATGGGGCCAGGAAAGTAGAAGCCCTCCCACTGTGCCCCCCAAGCACCGAGAATACAGAGCATCACTGCCCCAGACAGAGAGTTCCAGCAATATGCTGTGGTTAATAGCCACTGATGGATCTCTGCTCCATATGTTTATTCAATCCCCTCTTGAAGCTGTTTATGCTGGCAGCCGTCACCACCTCATGTGAAAGAATGTTGCAGGCCTAACATGTCTAAGGAATTATAGATGTTTATGTACTAGAAGATAAAATGGGGACGCTGGAATGCTTATTGTCAGAGGAGAACATAGACACTGTGGGCATTTCAGAAACTTGGTGGGATGAGGATAATCAGTGGGATACAGTGATTTTTAGATATAAATTATATCAGAAAGATAGGGCAGAAGGATTGGAGGTGGAGTATGTCAGAGAAGGTATACAGACCAGTAAAACTGAGAATCTAAGAGAAATAGGTTTGCTTACATAAATGCTATGGGTGGAAATAGTGGGCCCAAAAGGAAGGTTAACTCTGGGAGTTTGTTATCACCTACCAGATCAATGATTAGAGGATAATTTAGAAATAACAAAAGAATAAAGGAAAGCAGCTAGATCAGGGGTGGCCAACGGTAGCTCTCCAGATGTTTTTTGCCTACAACTCCCATCAGCCCCAGCCATTGGCTATGCTGGCTGGGGCTGATGGGAGTTGTAGGCAAAAAACATCTGGAGAGCTATCGTTGGCCACCCCTGAGCTAGATGAAATAACTGTAATAATAGGTGATTTTAACTACAAACACATTGATTGGGTCAATATATGTTCAAATCAGGAGAAAGAGGTTGGGTTTCTAGATACTCTCAATGATTATGCCATGGAGCAGGTGGTCACAGAACCTACTGGGGGGAAGTAATCCTGGACTTGGTTCTAAATAATGCTCAAGACCTAGTGATAGATGTAAATGTGATAGCACCAGTTGGGAAAGTTATTAAGTTCAATGTTAAAATGTTTTTAAGTTCAATATTTATGTAAATAGGGACTTGCCCCAAAAGACCAAAACAACCACATTTAACTTTAGAAGGGATAACTTCTCTTCAATTAGGGGGCTTGTGAAGACAAAACTGAAAGGAAAGGTAAGGAGAGTCAAATCTCTTCAAGAAGACCGAAGGCTATTTAAAACAACAATACTGGAAGCTTGGATAAAATGTATACTGCAGGTTAGGAAGGGTATAAATAGGTATTTTTAAAAAACCTGCATGCTTAATGAACAAAGTAATGGAAGCAGTAAAAGGATTCCTTTAAGCGATGGAAGGCTAGTCTGAGTGAGGTAAATAAAAGGGAACATAGGCTTTGGCAAATAAAATACAAGTCAGTGATCAGACAGGCAAAAAGGGAGGAACATATTGCAAAAAACATAAACACCAAAATAAAAGTTTGTTTAAATACATTAGAAGCAGAAAACCAGCCAAGGAGACAGTGGGGCTCTTAGGCGACCAAGGAGTAAAAGAACTATTAAAGAATGATAGGGAAATGGCAGAGAAGCTGAATGTATTTTAGCCTTTATCTTCACTGTGAAAGATGGGAGGCTCTGGCCCACTCCAGAACTGCCAATTTCAGGAGGGGTGTTGAAAGACTTGAGTTGGATTGAGGTAATGAGAGAGGTGGTCCTATGACTGATGGACAAATTAAAAACTGACTTCAATAATTCTGAAAGAACACAAATGTGAAGTTGTGGATTTCCTGACAAAAGTGTGCAGTCTATCACTCAAATCTGACTCCATTCCTGAGGTCTGGAAGGTAGCTAGTGTGACCCCCATCTTTTAAAAAGATTCTAGAAATCCAAGAAATTACAGGCCGGTCAATCCAACATTGATACTGGTAAGTATGTGGAATATGTTATTAAACATAGAATTAGTAGGCACATTGATGAACAAAAACTGTTGAGGAAGAATCAGCATGGATTTTGTAAAGGAAGATCTTGTCTCACAAACCTTTTAGATTTTTTTAGTAGGTGAATAAACTTGTGAACAAAGGTGACCTGGTAGATGTTATTTACCTAGACTTCCAGAAAGTTTTTGATAAAATTCCTCATCAACAGCTCCTGAGTAAATTCAACAGTCATGGGATAAGAGGATGTCCTCTTATGGATTAAAAACTGATTAACAGGAAACAGAGAGCAAGTATAAATGGGAAGTTTTCACAGTGGAAGGTGATAACCAGTGAGGTATCACAGGGCTTTGTACTAGGTCTGTTATTTTTAACTTGTTTTGAAGTTGGGAGTAAGCGGAGAAGTGTCTGTTCGTGGATGGCACATAAGTTGTTCAGGGCAGTGAGTAACAGAGAGGACTGAGGTACTCTAGAGGTTGGGCAAGTGGGTGTCAATGGGGCAAATGAGGTTCAATATGGGCATGTGCAAATTAATGCACATTGGAGCCAAAAATCCCAACTATAAATATATGTTAATGAGGTCCAAACTGGTGGTAACTGACCAGGAATGAGATGTTGGAGTCACAGTAGATAACTCACTGAATATGTTGATTTCAGTGTGTAATTGCCATAGAAAAGCCAATTGCTATGCTGGGGATTATTAGGGAGGGTACTGAAAACAAATCAGCCAGTATCATAATGCCTCTGTATAAATTTATGGTGATGCCCAGGCCTTGGATTCAGCAGCAGCTCACAGGAGCAGAGCTCCTGAACCTTTCTGAGGGTTCTACTCCTGGTCCCCACCTTGTCCATTGAATAGTAGGTGCAGCTGCAAAACAATCCCTGGATGAGCTCCACCACCTATTTTTCTACAAAACATCCCTGGTGATGCCTCATTTGGAATACTGTGAACAGTTCTGCTCACTGTACCTTAGGCTTCCCAATCCCCAGGTCCCAGTGGGAGATCCCCTGTTTTTAAAGGCTTCTCCCCGCTCCCAGCCAGCTGGCAGGCGGGGGAAGCCCCACCCCCCACAATCACCATGTAGTTTTAGAGCTCCTGCAGGTCCGTTTTTAAAATATTTGCCTTTAAGGCTGAGCAGGAAGCAGGAAACAGGAAGTGCTTCGGAAAACAGCCCCTCCCTTTATTTTGCTTTTGTTTCAGAGCAAAGGAAAGTTCTGCAGGAACACGACCCAGTAAGTATTTATGTGAGAGAGGGAGGGGGCAGGAGATTCCCTGGTTTGGAGGCGCTCCCCCTGCTTTAGAAAGCATGGGAGGGGAGGGAAATGTCTATTGGGCACTCTATTATTCCCTATGGGGAACGATTCCCATAGGGAATAATGGGGAATTGATCCACAGGTATTGGGGGCTCTGGGGGGGCTATGTTTTGAGGTAGAGGCACCAAATTTTTAGTATAGCATCTAGTGCCTCTTCCCAAAATACCCCCCAAGTTTCAAAACGATTGGACCAGGGGGTCCAATATTATGAGCCCCAAAAGATGGTGCCCCTATCCGTCATTATTTCCTATGGAAGAAAGGCATTTAAAAAGGTGTGCTGTCCCTTTAAATGTGGTGGCCAGAACTCCTTTGGAGTTCAATTATGCTTGTCACACCCTTGTTCCTGGCTCTGCCCCAATGTCTCCTGGCTCCACCCCCAAAGTCTCCTGGCTCCGCCCCCAAAGTCCCCAGATATTTCTTGAATTGGACTTGGCAACCCTACTGTACCTTAAAAAAAATAACATAGCCAGGGGTGGGATTCTAGCAGGAGCTCCTTTGCATATTAGGCCACACACCCCTGATGTAGCCAATCCTCCAAGAGCATACAAAAAAGAGCCTTATAAGCTCTTGGAGGATTGGCTACATCAGGAGTGTGTGGCCTAATATTCAAAGGAGCTCCTGCTAGAATTCCACCCCAGACTATAGCATAAGAACATAAGAGAAGCCATGTTAGATCAGGCCAATGGCCCATCCAGTCCAACATTCTGTCACACAGTGGCAAAATTTTTTTATATATTTATATATATATATATATATATATATATATACACACTGTGGCTAATAGCCACTGATGGACCTCTGCTCCATATTTTTATCTAAACCCCTCTTGAAGGTGGCTATGCTTGTGGCCGCCACCAACTCCTGTGGCAGTGAATTCCACATGTTAATCACCCTTTGGGTGAAGAAGTACTTCCTTTTATCCGTTTTAACCTGTCTGCTCAGCAATTTCATCGAATGCCCACGAGTTCTTGTATTGTGAGAAAGGGAGAAAATTACTTCTTTTTCTACTATCTCCATCCCATGCATTATCTTGTAAACCTCTATCATGTAACCCCGCAGTCGACGTTTCTCCAAGCTAAAGAGTCCCAAGCGTTTCAAACTTTCTTCATAGGGAAAGTGTTCCAGCCCTTTAATCATTCTAGTTGCCCTTTTCTGGACTTTCTCCAATGCTATAATATCCTTTTTGAGGTGCAGTGACCAGAACTGCACACAGTACTCCAAATGAGACCGCACCATCGATTTATACAGGGGCATTATGATACTGGCTGATTTGTTTTCAATTCCCTTCCTAATAATTCCCAGCATGGCGTTGGCCTTTTTTATTGCAAACGCACACTGTCTTGACATTTTCAGTGAGTTATCTACCACGACCCCAAGATCTCTCTCTTGGTCAGTCTCTGCCAGTTCACACCCCATCAACTTGTATTTGTAGCTGGGATTCTTGGCCCCAATGTGCATTACTTTGCACTTGGACACATTGAACCACATCTGCCACGTTGACGCCCACTCACCCAGCCTCAACAGATCCCTTTGGAGTTCCCCACAATCCTCTCTGGTTCTCACCACCCTGAACAATTTAGTGTCATTTGCAAACTTGGCCACTTCACTGCTCACTCCCAACTCTAAATCATTTATGAACAAGTTAAAGAGCATGGGACCCAGTACTGAGCCCTGCGGCACCCCACTGCTTACCTTCCTCCACTGCGAAGACTGCCCATTTATACTCACTCTCTGCTTCCTATTACTCAGCCAGTTTTTGATCCACGAGAGGACCTGTCCTTTTACTCCATGACTCTCAAGCTTTCTAAGGAGCCTTTGATGAGGAACTTTATCAAAAGCTTTCTGGAAGTTAAGGTAAACAACATCTATCGGGTCTCCTTTGTCCACATGTTTGTTCACCCCCTCAAAGAAATGTAACAGGTTAGTGAGGCAAGATCTTCCCTTACAGAACCCATGCTGAGTCTTCCTCAATAACCCGTGTCCATCAATGTGCCTACTCATTCTGTCCTTGATAATGCTTTCTACTAACTTTCCTGGTATTGAAGTCAGACTGACTGGCCTGTAATTTCCCGGATCTCCTCTGAATCCCTTTTTAAAGATGGGGGTGACATTTGCTACCTTCAAGTTCTCAGGAACGGAGGCAGATTTCAATGAAAGATTACAGATTTTTGTTAGAAGATCCACAAGTTCAACTTTGAGTTCTTTCAGAACTCTCGGATATATGCCAGCCAGACCCGGTGACTTATTAGTTTTTAATGTGTCTATCAGTTGTAGGACCTCCTCTTTGGTCACCTCAATCTGACTCAGGTCTTTCAACACCCCTTCCAAAATTAGTGGTTCTGGGGCAGGCAGAAAGTTCTCATCTTCCACAGTGAAGACAGAGGCAAAAAATTCATTCAGCTTCTCAGCCATTTCCCTATCCTCCTTCAGTAATCCTTTTATCCCATGGTCATCCAAGGGCCCCACTGCCTCCCTGGCTGGTTTCCTACTTCTAATATATTTGAAGAAATTTTTATTGTTGTTCTTTATGTTTTTTGCAATATGCTCCTCATAGTCCCTTTTTGCCTGCCTGATCACAGTCTTGCATTTGATTTGCCACAGCCTGTGTTCCCTTTTACTAATCTCACTTGGACTGGTTTTCCACCGCTTACAGGAGTCCTTCTTACTTTTTACAGCTTCCATTATGTTGTTTGTAAACCATGCAGGCCTTTTTTTATGCCTGTTTGTGCCTTTCCTAACTTGTGGTATGTATTTTATCTGAGCTTCCAGGATTATAGTTTTAAATAGTCTCCAAGCTTCCCCAAGGGTTTTGACCGTATTTACCTTTCCTTTCAGTTTCCTCCTCACATGCCTCCTCATCTCAGTGAATTTACCCCTTTTAAAGTTAAATGTGGTTGTGGCGGTCTTTTTGGGCAACTCCCTATTTATACAAATGGTGAAATCAATAACATTATGGTCACTGCTCCCAAGCGGCACAATCACTTTAACATCTCTCACCAAGTCTTGGGCATTACTTAGGACCAAATCCAGGCTCGCCCCACCCCTGGTAGGTTCTGAGACCATCTGCTCCATAGCACAGTCATTGAGAGCATCAAGAAACTCAATCTCTTTCTCTCGACCAGAACACATATTGACCCAATCAATCTGTGGGTAGTTAAAATCACCTATTACAACACAGTTTTTAAGTTTAGCCGCTATCTTTAAGCCTTCCATCATATTATAATCGTCCTCTCTCTTTTGATTTGGTGGGCGATAACAAACTCCCATAGTTAATTTCCTTTTGGGCCCTCTATTTCAACCCAAAGCATTTCTAAAAGTGAATCTAATTTTCTGACCTCAGTCTTACTGGACCGTATATCCTCTCTGACATACAGAGCCACCCCACCTCCAACCCTTCCCTCCCTATCCTTCCGATATAACTTATATCCAGGAATCACCATGTCCCACTGATTCTCATTCCACCAAGTTTCTGAAATTCCCACAATGTCTATGTTTTCTCCCAACACTAAACATTCCAATTCACCAATTTTACTTCGAACACTTCTAGCATTTGCATACAAACATCTATAATTTCCAAGGCAAGCTAGGCCCGCCACCTTCCTCCTGCCGCCTCGAGACTCTGGCAGACAGTCCATACTGTTTGTCACCATCACAGTGGACAACTCTGATCCGTTACCCGGTAGAAAAATAGCAGCCAACCCTTCATCTCTTTGAGACGAGTCCTCCCAAACCATCCGGGGACAAGTGGAGACCATCTCTTTTGTACAGCTCCCGCTTGTTCCAGAAAGCATCCCAGTGTCTAACAAACTTAAACCCTTCCTCTTTACACCATTGTCTCATCCACACATTGAGACTTCTGATTTGTGCCTGTCTCTCCTGCCCTGCACGTGGAACAGGTAGCACTTCTGAGAAGGCTACCTTGGAGGTCCTGGCCTTAAGTCTCCCGCCTAGTAGCCTAAATTTTTCCTCCAGGACCTCACAACTGCATTCCCCACATCGTTGGTGCCAACATGCACCACGACCACAGGCTCCTCCCCAGCACTGTCTATCAGCCTATCTACTACACGTGTAATGTCCGCTACCTTCGCACCAGGCAGGCAAGTCACCATACAGTCAGTACGCGGTTTCGCAACCCAGCTGTCTACTTGCCTAAGGATCGAATCACCAACTACCAACTCCCCCCTCCCCCTGCCCAGGAATGGTTCCTTGGCGCAAAAGGATTCCCGCTCACCAACCGAAGAAGAGGTCCCTTCTGAGGGCGCATTCCCCTTATCCTCAGCACGGTGCCCTGTTCCCTCTTGACCCTCTCGCTCTCTGGCAGCAACGGGGCTGCTACGTTCAGAGCGGGGCTCATCTAATACGCCCCCGAGAGTCTTCCCCAAGTGCCTAACTGACCATCTCTGCTTCTTCAGGGCAGTCACCTCGGCCTCAAGGGTACGAACTCATTCCCTGAGGACCAGGAGCTCCTTGTATCGAGCACACACCCAAGACTTCTGTCCTTTGGGCAGATAGTCATACATGTGACACTCAGTGCAAAACACTGGAAAGCCCCCACCCCAGCATTGGAAAAGGTGCAGAAAAGGGCAACTAAAATTATTAAGGGGGGTGGAGCACCTTCCATCTGAAGAAAAGTCAAAGAGGTTAGGGCTTTTTAGCTGGCAGAAAAGATGATTGAGGAGTGACATAGAGGTTTATAAAATTATTCATGGGATAGAGAAAGTAGAGAAAGAAGTAATTTCCCTGCTCTCTTGCAGTACAAGAACTCGTGGGCAGTCAATGAAATTAATGAGCAGTAGACTTAGAACAGATAAACACCCAAAGAGTAATAAACCTGTGGTATCAGCATGGGGGGCATATGGGGGCAATGCCCTTCACAGATGAGCACCACTTCCATAAGAAAATGTTTTAAAATATTTTTTAAAATAAAAATTGCAAAAAAAGGTGAGATGTGTGTGGGGCCTCCAAAATGACCCTAAGCACGGTCAGGGAAGTTTCAGTCTCATTTCCTTTTTTTTGGGGGGGGGGGGGGGCAGGAAATAAGTAGGTTTTTTGAAAGGCAAAATAAAATATTATTTATTTATTTCAATTTGCATTCTGCCCTCCCCACAAGCAGTCTCAGGGTGGATCATAGAGCAAAAGCTAAAACATATAATAGAAATTGCAGTGCATATCAAATATAAATTACAGAATAGTTAAAACAGCATAGATTAAAAAACAGAATACATTATTTATCCATGTGCATATATTTCCAACTGGTACCATTAGCTTGTAAGATCTTCTTAGGGCGTTTTCGCACAGGGCTTATCCCGGAGCGACGTCCCTCTTCACTGCGCAGCGTCTGCGCGGATTTCGCACCAACTGCTCCTCAGAACCAGGAAGAGCTGCGAAGTGCCGCGGCTTTTGCGTTGCAAATGTAAACCGCCAAAAACCAGTTTACATTTGCGACGCAAAAGCCGTGGCTCTTCGTGGCTCTGCGGTGCAAAATCCGCGCAGACGCTGCGCGGTGAAGAGGGACGTCGCTCCGGGGTAAGCCCTGTGCGAAAACGCCCTTAGTTGACCATGTAGAGGTGGTAAGCTTCAGCAGAGAAGGTAGAGTTATTACTGGACACCTGCTGCCTCAACCAAAGGCCTGGCAGAACAGGTCCATTTTACTGGCCCAGTGGAATGAGGGTAAGTCCTACAGGGCCCTGATCTCAGATGGAAGCACGTTCCACCAGGCTGAGACCAGGGGAGAAAAAGCCCTGGATGGCCCTGCCCGAGGCTAAGCGGACATCCCTTGGGCCGGGGACAACCAGCAGGTCTTGATCTGCAAAATGCAAGGCTCTCTGGGGTGGATATGGGGAAGGGAAATTGCAAAACGAAAAAGAGAGTTGGAGATTCTCTCCCTCCCCGACTGATGTAGGCAAGGAAGCCAGTAGAATCACAAGGGCTGTGGGCGAGGAGCCATTTTGCCAGCAGCTTCTAACTCTCCCCCTTCCCCCTCTCCTCCTCCCTTCATGGCTCCCCTGCCCCGCAGGACTTCCCAATACCCCACCACCCAAAATTTTCTGGCTATGCTCCTGGGTGGTGGCTACAAGAATACAAAGCTTCAAGAGGGGATTAGATAAACATATTGCACAGGGGTCCATTAGTGACTATTAGCCACAAGATATAGATGGAACACTGTCTGGGACAGTGATGCTCTGTATTCTTGGTGCTGGGGGGCAACAATGGGAGGGTTTCTGGAGTTTTGGCCCCACTGGTGGACCTCCTGATGCACCAGGATTTTGGCCATTGTGTGACACAGAGTGTTGAACTGTATTGACTGCTGGTCTGATCCAACATGGCTTCTCTTATTTTCTTATATTTTAAACCATGTAATATGGTTACAATATATGGCAACTAAAGGCAGGGGGAATAGAAAGGGGGGCAGGAATGGTTTTTTGTGGGGCATCTGGTGCTTCTTGGAGCCATCACTGGTTTCTAGCATCTGTTGGGCAGGCAAAAAAATTAACCAAAGAACCATGTCCAAACACAGAAGGCAATCATGGGGTAGACCTGTAGAATTTCAGCCTGGCACACAGCCGTAGCGTATGCAGGAGCTGTGCTAGACAGCAAACATGGCATATTTCTTGACTTCATTTATATCCCGCCTTTCCCCATTTAAGAATTTTCTAAAGGTCCTCTCAGAAATCAGCTTGTACTTGTTTGTGGCTCATTTTAAATAGTCTCCAAAGGGTGTTCCATCAAAGTTGAAACATGTCCAAAATAAAATATGCATACAATTCCACAGCAAAAGATCAAAATCAATGCACATTTTGGAATGCATCATTTGAGGCTCCTATATCCTATGCATGTTCTTAATTTTGAAATCATGGCACTGAAGGATTTTTCTCTGCAGTTTGTTCATGGTTAAACATTTTTTAGCACCAACGAAGCTCACAGGTAAAACTTTCATTGCACCTTTGCTCTTTGTAACTCAGTTCCCCCTCCCCTCCACAGCTGGATTCTGGTTTCACTCAAAAGCATGGCGAACAAGAAATGGTTTCTCCCAGTGCCTTGGCATGTTAAAAGGGACCTGCATCCAACGATTAAGAAAACTTACAATGGACTTAGAAAAGTAGACTTCTGGTTAGGGTAACACTGCTAAGTCTCTACTGGACTCCTGTTGTCTTATCCTAAACAGAATGATGTCCTTCTGAGTCAGTTGACTTCAATGGATTCAGAAGAGGATAACTCTGTGTGAGGCTTTTTTGTAGAAAAAGTGTAGCAGGAACTTATTTGCATATTAGACCACACACCCCGACATCACCATTGTTTCACACACGGCTTTTTTGAAGAAAAAGCTCAGCAGGAACTCATTTGCATATTAGGCCACACCCCTTGGCACCAAGCCAGCAGGAACTGCGTTTCTGTGTGTTCCTGCTCAAAAAAAGCCCTGACTCTGTGTAGGCTTGCCCTGTAAAAGGTACTTAAGTTTTCTTAACAAAAAGCCAGTGTAGTGTGTTGGTTTAGAGCATCAATCAAGGATAGAACTGCCAACCATCAGGTGTGACCTGGAGGTCTGGAATTAGATCTCCAGACAATGGAAATCAGTTCCCCTGGAGAAAATGGCTGCTTTTGAGGATGGACTCTATGGCATTATACCCTGCTGAGGCCCCTCCCCGACCTCACCCCAAACACCACCCTCCCCAGGCTTCACCCCCAATATCTCCAGGTATTTCCGAAAACAGAACTCGCAACCCATAAGCTTCACCTACTTCATAGGCTTGTTGAGAGGACAAAATGGAGGAGAAGAACACAATATAAGCAGCTTTGGAGTCCTCCTTGGGGAGAAAGATGGGATATAAATAAAGCAAATAAATAAATAAATTTCACCAATTCTCCTTTCCTGAGAGACTGCTTATTCCCAGGAACGAAAGTTGTCCCTGCAGTGGGAGTGGGGAATTGGCAGAAATTGCCACCCCCCACCCCTTACAAAAAATGAAGGGTGCTTAACTTTTTCTTAACTGGGTGACTGGATACAGGCTTCAGCCTTGGGATTGCAATCTGGCAACCTTATCCAAAGGATTGTCTTTGCTACCTGCTCAATGCGGCGTCTTACCAGAGTTCCAACAACTATGAGTCAGCAGAGATAGACTGCTATCAGTTTCAGCCAGTTCCCTACTGCCATTGGAAAGAAATCCAGAACTGGGCTAAGCTCCAAAGCAAGTAAACCCAGATAAGAATTTATTTCCCTTTTAATAGTTTTTGCCTGACTCTGGCACATAGTCTGATACAGCCATTACAGTTTAATTATGAAGGTGTCTATTGCTGTTCTGTACACGCAGTGCCAATATTCGGAGAGTGTGAATAATGGAGATATATGGGGTGACTCGTTTTTGAAATTGGCTCTACTCCTGACCCTTTAACAGCAGCCCAACCTACAAAAATTAGGCTGGTGAAATGACTTGGGGAGAGGAATTTGTAGAGTTGCCAACCTCTGGTGCAGGCTGGAGATCTCCTGGGATTATACCTGATCTCCGGGCAACAAAGATCAGTTTTCCCACCGGAGAAAATGGCTGCTTTGGAAGGTGGACCACATGACATTATACTACCCCAAACGCTGCCCCCCAAATCTACAGGCTGTTTCCCATCCCAAAGCTAGTAACACTAGAGATTTGCCGGGGGCGAAACCAGTTACTTTTTCACATATTGAGATGGCTGCTTAAACATTTAGATTAATGCGCAGTACAATGCAAGTTTTTGCACGGGTGAACATGTGAGGTTTCCGATGGGAACTACATCCTTTTGTAAATAAACATGAAAACAGAAACGGAAGATGAATAGTCCAGCTTGATTCAGACATTACACATAACCATGGTTTAGCTATGGGAAGAAGACCGGAGATTTATACTCTGCCCTTCTCTCTGACTCAGAGTCTTAGAGTGGCTTACAATCTCCTTTATCTCCTTCCCCCACAATAGGCACCTTGTGAGGTAGGTGGGGCTGAGAGAGCTCTCACAGCAGCTGTCCTTTCAAGGACACCTCTTGCATGAGCCATGGCTGACCCAAGGCCATTCCAGCAGGACGTGCAAGTGGAGGAGTGGGGAATCAAACCCGCACACTTAACCACTACACCAAACTGGTTCTCCTCTCATTCAGTGTGAATGCAGGCTACCCTACTTATTTTATTAAGGTGTGACAAATCAGGATCTGAAAACTTGGCTTGCAGGTGGCTTATTGCGTGTCAATTTGTTGATGACTAATAGAAATTTCATGGGGGGGGGGGGGTTGATGCAAGAGGGATGATTTGCCATTGCCTGCCTCTGCATAGCCTCCCTGGACTTCCCTGATGGTCTCTCATCCAAATATTAACCAGGGCTGATGCTGCTTACCTTCTGAGATCTGATAAGATCTATCCTCCAAAGCATCCATTTTCTCCAAGGGATCTAATCTCTGTTGTCTGGAGATGAGCTGTAATTCTGGGGGATCTCCTGGGCCCACCTGAAGGCTGACATCCCTAGCCCTCATCTCATAATGCAGCTTGTATTTTTTTAAATGAAATTAAGAGTTTTTGCTGGTTTGAATGACTTTCTTCAATTGGGGTAGAAGTAGTTGAAACAAAGAAAGAAATGTTTGGTCATCCCAGGATTGCTAGATCCAAATTAGGAAATTCCTGGAGATTTGGGGATGAAGCCTGGGAAGGGCAGGGTTTGGGGAGGGGAGAGACCTCAATGGGGTATAATGCCATGGAGTCCACTCTCCGAAGCAGCCATGTCTCTAGGCAGGATTGCCAACCTCAAGGTTGGCCTGGAGATCTCCTGGTATTCCATTTGACCTCCACCCAACAGAGATCAATTCCCCTGGAGAAAGTGGCTGCTTTGGAAGATGGGCTGTATAGCATTGTACCCTGCAGAGGTCCCTCCCCAAACGCTGCCTTTCCCACACTCCACTCCCAAAATCTTTTTTAGGGTTGTTAGCCTGCAGGTGGGGGATGGAGAACCCCTGGAATCATAACTGATCTCCAGACGACATAGACAGCTTATTTATTTATTATTTATTTATTAATTTAAAACACATATCCCACTTCTTCTGGACAAAATGACTGCTTAGGAAGGTTAACCGCATGGTATTATACCTTACTGAGGTCCCTCCCCTTCCTAAAGCCCAGTCTCCCAGACTCCACTCTCAAATCTCCAGGTATTTTTGATCCCAGAGCTGGCAACCCTGTCTCCAGGGCAACTGATACCTGCATGGAAATCCGGTGTCATTCTCAGAGATCACCAGGCCTCACATGGAGGATGGCAACCTTAATCCAGGGCTTTTTTTGTAGCAGGAACTCCTTTGCATATTAGGCCACACATCCCCGATTTAGCCAATCCTCCTGGAGCTTACATTAGGCCCTGTACTAAGAGCCCTATAAGCTCCTGGAGAATTGGCTACATCAGGGGTGTGTGGGCTAATATGCAAAGGAGTTCCTGCTACAAAAAAAGCCCTGCAGCATATTGTTTTCAATCAAATACCCGAAGCAAGACCTTGCATTTCCCTCGGATCTGAGACTCTCTGTGTGGGAATTCCTTAACATGCGAACACTGGTCAACAGCTCTGCCGGAGGGTCGCTTTGGAGCTCATTCCAGCATGCTCAGAGTGAGGGCTTTTGCCCTCACTGGGCCCAGCTCTCCCCTGTGTTCTTAAAATGGGCGGCATCCAGAGAAGTCAGGAAGTCAGCACAGGCAGCTGTCAGAAGAGGCACCTGCTACTCTTTCTCGCTGATTAATGAAGATGAAGGCAGGGCTCCCTTACCCCCCGGCCCGCCGGCCTCTAGTGTACACCCGTGCGCAGTCATATTATCTGCTTTAAGCACATTTTTATGCAAATGATCCAGGCATTCTTTTCAAGAGGCACAAAGCGGCCCCAGACGAAGAGCCTGAATGAGGACAACACATTGATCCTGCCTCAGCTGCTCTGGCAGACAGGCAGAAGTGTGGCTTGGAACAAAGGGATATGGTAATTGTGAAGAGGACAAGAGAGAATAGAAGTAAGGGCTGGCTGCTGTAATAGCAGCAGCCATGCCAGGGAAAACCCCCACAGTTTGCCTGGGATTGGGCACAGTGCCTTAGCCTTAGACACAAGCAGACTCATAGGGTTACCAGTGTCAAGGCGGGACTCCTTGAAGTACAACTGATTTCTAGAAAGATCTGATTTCCAGAGATCAGTTCCCCTGGAGGAAATGATGACTTCAGAGAGCAGACTCTATGATATGCTACAAAGGCTAGGACAAATGGAAATCCTAGAGTGACTCACATTCCCACTGAACTCCCATCCCTGGGCACCATCCTCAAACCTCCAGGAATTTCCCAAACCAGAGATGTAAACCATATTTCAGAAAGGGCTGGAAGTGGGTGGGGCGCAGACCCTTTGTGTCATACAGTTCTTGTGAAGCTTGGGAGTTGGAAAGAGAACTGGATTCTGGAGAGCACGGCTACTGGTGTTCTACCTCTTTTTGTGTTTTTCATGGAAAAATATGATCAGATTCCATCTTTGCCTTAGGCTTCCTAAGTTCTCACCAGGGGCGGGGTTTCCCCCAATTTTGGGGCCTCCAACACACTGCCTCATAGCAGGCCAGTGTGGGGAGTCCCGCCCCAAAGAGCTCTAGCATGCTGTGATGTGCTTGGCATGACGATGTCACCTGGAAGTGACGTTATCATGCCAGGCATGTCGCACAACACTCTAGCAATTGGGTAAAAACTCTATGGCACCATAGAGATTTTTTACCTGATAGCCAGAGTGTTGTGTGCGTGACATGCCCAGTGCAATAAGATACCAGGCAGACTGAGAAAACAATCCCCCACCCAGAACCAGGTAAGACTTGGCAACCCTACTTTGCCTACTTTTTTCTTAAATGAACATGCATTCTAGGTGAACTGTTTTTTTTTAAGGGTTCTTGTTCTACACTGGCCTGGCCTCTCTTTATAATATCGTCAAGGAGTCAACAGGCTGACCCCGTAGGTTTCCAGGGCAACTGCATGTAAATAACCAGACTGCTGTTATTTTAAAATATTATATATTTATGTAATTTATTATGAAGGCAGACGATTTAATGAAAATATAGCCAACAGATCACCACAGATCAAACCGCAAGCAAAACAAAAAAAGCTAGCTTTATCTACCTAACACTTTTTAGAAGCTATGTTAGGCAGCATGAACTTGCATCCAGATGAACGCATCTAACAAGCACAGTCTTACGGTCTCAGCAATTGCAAAGCACAGAAAATAGGTGCTCAGCCCATGAACGTCTCAGCTAGCCAATCTCTGGAATCATATAGTAATTATAGCTTTGGCCCTCCAAGTCAGGTGAAGATGATGCCCAATCACGACACATCTTCAGGAGAAAGCCCTGGAAAATTACATCATTGCTCCTGGTCTTCCCCCCTCCCATCACTGAAAATATGCTCTCATGGGAAGCTAATTGTCCACTTCTACTCTGACCTTGAAGATGATAAGGTACCAGGCAGACTAAGAAACTAATTAGTAACACCTGCAAAGAGGACCAGGCCTGTTATTAAACACATTAACCCTTGAGGGAAGGCAAGATGGCACTTTGCCTTACATCTTCCCTCCCCTTCTCTTGAGTATTTAAACAGACCTAATGGATGTACACTTCTACATGTATGAGGAAGTGAGCCCTGACTCATGGAAGCTCATGCTGAAATGTTAGTCTTTTAGGGTGCTACTGGAGCCCCATATAATTGGATAACTCAGACTAACCTGCTCTTGTAGGATCTTGGAAGCTACGCAGGGTTGGCCTCGGTTAGTATTTGGATGGGAGACTATCAAGGAATACGAGGGTCACTACACAGAGGCAGGCAACAGAAAAGCACCTCTGAATATCTCTTGCCCTGAAAACCCTGTGGGGTTGCCAGAAATTGGCTGCAAATTGAAAGCATAGATAAACAAATATATAATTAAAGGAATGAATGAATTTAAATACAGAATTTCTCCAGTCTCAGCTCATTGATTTCAAGGGGCTAGAGATAGTTCTGTAAAGGATTGCACTATGTACCATTTTGCATTCTAAACCACTGCCTACCAGCTGTATGTAGCTCTGCTCACTGTACCTGATTCCTCGTCTGATAATAATAATAATAATAATAATAATAATAATAATAATAATAATAATAATAATGAAATTTTATTTATACCCCGCCCTCCCCACCGAGGCAGGCTCAGGGCGGCTTACAGAGTGTGGCAAAAGCCATGTTAAACAATAAAGCAGTTATACATTTCAGTACCATTTAAAATTACCATTAAATTTACATAATATAAAAATCTAAAATCAATCTAAAATTATCTTATCTTATTGCTAACTCGATTGTTGATGTTAGTGATGGCATGGTGTTCATTTCAGGTTTCATCTTGGAAGGCTAGCCGGAAGAGGGCGGTTTTGCACGCCCTACGGAATTGGCTAATGTCCCATAGGGCCCGCACCTCTTCCGGCAGCTGGTTCCACCATTGGGGTGCTTTTATAGAGAAGGCCTGTTCTCTGGTTATTTTTAGTTTGGCCTCCTTTGGCCCAGGTACTTCCAGAAGGTTTTGTGAGCTGGATCGCAGTGCTCTCTGGGGAACATATGGAGAGAGGCGGTCCCTAAGGTAAACAGGTCCTCGGCCATATAGGGCTTTAAAGGTAATAACCAGCACCTTGTAACGAACTCGGTAAATAACTGGCAGCCAATGCAGTTCCCGCAGCCCAGCCCGCACATGTTCCCACTGAGGTAGGCCCAATAGCAGTCTGGCTGCTGCATTCTGCACTAGCTGCAGCTTCCGGGTTCGGCACAGGGGCAGCCCCATGTAGAGGGCATTACAGTAGTCTAGCCTCAAGGTGACCATTGCATGGATCACTGTTGCCAGGTCATTGCGCTCCAGGAAGGGAGCCAACTGCCTTGCCCGCCTAAGGTGGAAAAAGGCGGATTTGGCAGTGGCTGCTATCTGGGCCTCCATTGTCAAGGAAGACTCCAGTAGCACTCCCAAGCTCCTGATCCTGCGCACTGGTATCAGTGACACACCGTCAAAAGCTGGAAGGGAGATCCCTCCCTCCAGACCACCACGCCCTAGACAAAGGACCTCTGTCTTCGCTGGATTCAGTTTCAGCCCACTCGACCTGATCCAGTCTGCCACGGCTTGCAGCGCCCGGTCCAGGTTTATAGGAACATCGGCAGCCCGGCCGTCCATCAATAGATAGAGCTGGGTGTCATCCGCGTACTGGTGACAACCCAGCCCATATCTCCGGGCAATCTGGGCAAGGGGGCGCATGTAGATGTTAAATAACATCGGGGAGAGAACTGCTCCCTGAGGCACCCCACAGTTGAGTGAGTGTCTCTGGGACAGCTCCCCCCCCAATTGTCACCCTTTATCCCCGACCCTCCAGGAAAGAGGAAAGCCATTGCAAGGCTAGCCCCTGATGAAGTGTGCTTAGAGCACATGAAAGCTTACCTTCTGAATAAAACTTTGTTGGTCTTAAAGGTGACACTTGACTCCTACTTTGTTCTATATATATAGACCTGTGACTCATAGTGAAAACCATATGTACCCCCAGGGAGTGATCTACAAATCTGGCAGGGGGCATTCAGAATCTGCCCTGACCTGGATGGATCAGACTAGCCCAATGTCATCAGATCTCAGAAGCTAAGCCCTGGCTAGTATTTGAAACAAGGGATGAGCACGAACCTCATTATGAACCTTATTTCATGATGAACACTGCCATTTCAAGGTTCGTAAATGGATGGTTTGTGCCCATACCTATCCATGACCCTCCACACGGTTTTGAAGGTCCGTGGGGTTCATGTTGGTGGTGGGAAGCAAGAAGGATCACTGAAATGGTTTGCATCCATTTCAGCCTCTTAGGCTGAAATAAGATGCAAGCCATTTTAGTGATCCCTTTTGCTCCCCCCCTGCCAAGCATTTCCTTTAAATGCCTTTTGAAAGTGGAAGCCATGCTTTCAGAAGCCCATTTGCAAAAGTCATTTAAAGGGAACAGTCCCTTTAAGTGGCTTTTGCAATATCTTCTCCCCTTCCATTCCGCTGGCCTCAGGGAGCCACCTCCAACAGAAAGGAGGGACCCAGACCTAATGAACCAAACCAGTTCAGTGAATGAGGAAGTTCATGTGACCTCATGAACCACAAACTGGGAAGAATCTCCATTTCCCAGGTTCATGTTCATCCCTAGAGACCATCAAAGAAGCCAGGGTTGCTATGCAGAGGCAGGCAACAGCAAACCACCTCTGAAGGTCTCTCACCTTGAAAACCTTATGGAGTCACTATGAGTCAGCTATGACTTGATTGCACCTCCTACCACCATTCAAAATTTTGGGCACAAAGTGAGGTTTTAGGCAGTCATCTGTCCCTGCTTACAATTGACAGAAGAGGTGTTTTCAAGAGCTCCATGTGTCCTGAGACTAAAATCCCAGATTTCCCCCAGGCCCTTAAAAATAGAAATTAAACATTAAGATATTGATTGATGGTCATTGGGTACAAGGGTTTCACTGAGAATATCCCTGCACTTGCATGAATAGATCATAAATATACCTATATAATAAAAGTTGCCTCATCTGGAATGCCATTCGATATCCCAAGTTTTTACTTGTGGCTTGGACAGGCAAGCATGTGATGCTACTGTTGCTTATCTGGGGAAGGGTAGTAGATTTCAGTTTAAGACCCATATAAGCAGACCAAGGTTTCTGCCTGCCTATCTGGATAATGCAGTTCTGAACAGTCACTCTTCTAGTCTGTTGAAGTTAATGAGCAATGAAAGGTGTTAGGTCTGCACTGTTAATCCTGTTTCCTGGACAGATACTGCAGATCAAACGCCTGTAAAATCCACTCCAACCCTGTAGCCTAGGCTAGCCTGATAACCTGATAGTTGTAGGAATCTAAGTGGAGTTGACCCTGGCTACTATTTGGATGGGAAACCTCCAAGGAATATGAAGGTCACATGACACAGAGGCAGTCAATGGCAAACCACCTCTGAATGTCTCTTGCCTTGAAAACCCCATGGCAGGGGTGTCAAATGTGTGGCCTGAGGCCCAGATCAAGCTCCTGGAGGGCTCCTATCAGGCCCACAAGTAACTCACTGTCATCTGCTTACTTCTCTCTCTCTTGCTTCCTTCTGCATCACAGCTTGCTCTGCCAGGCTTGCTCAGTTGCACAGGAGCTACAGAGCAAAGCCTCTATTTTCTTCATTGGCTGACCAGCACCCGAAGCAACTAATGTACAAAAGCTCGCAAAACCCAGCCATTTCATGTTTTCCTCGGGTTTTAGGCTCAAAGCTTTGACCATGAGATTTCTGTAATGAATGTCAATAAATCAAAAGTAGGTTTGCAACTTACAGGCACACACCTGAACAGCATACTCAAGATTGCTAAAGCACAGACATTGTCTCTAGATTTTGATGCAATAATTCAGAGCAAGAGGTGTCATTTATCAGAAACTTTTAAATAAACAAAATATTGCAAGACTGCTAATCTTTTAACCATTAAAAAATCTCTGTCTGTGTCCTTTATAAAGTTTATACCTCTGCTGCCTGGCATTACATTTTATGAGACACAATAAAGGTCTCAATAAAGGTCTCATTTATGTCAGGTCTGGCTCTCATAACAATTGAGTTCAACATCCCTGTCCTATGGGGCTGCCATTAGTCAGCTATGACTTGATAGTACTTTCCACCAACAACTGTGTCATTCCATGTGGGGAGAGCTACAGAAACTTAACTGTGTCATTCTCATGTATGCAGAAATTGCTAATAAAGATCTGCCTTGACCTGGACATCTCAGGCAAGCCCAATCTTGTCAGATCTCAGAAGCTAAGCAGGGTCAGCCCTGGTTAGGACATGGATGGGAAGCCACCAAGGAAGTCCAGAGTCGCTATAGAGAGGCAGGCAATGGCAAACCACCTCTGAACATCTCTCGCTTTGAAAACCCCATGACGGGGCTGCCATAAGTGGATTGTGACTTGATGGCACTTTCCACCACCGTTAACAGGGCTGGCCCTAGGGCACATGGCGCCCCAGGCAGACTCACTGGCCACTGCCCCCCTCCGCAGTGCTGTGCCCCATCGCTGGCACAGGGGGCAAGCGGGGGGCCTTGGTGCTCCCCAGCCTCCTCCTCCCTCCCTTCCTCACCATTTCAATGCCTGGGAAGGGGTGGTGGAACGTTGCGCTTCCCGAGCTATTTAAAGGCCTCCCCCCGCCAATCATCAGTGCAGGGTTGAGGGGGCAGCAGCAGCGGGAAGGACGAGTGAGCCTCCGAAAAAGTGGCCGCTGCTGCTGCCTCCTCCTCTCTTCCAACCTGGATCATGTGGGAAGGAAGGGGGGGGAGGTAGCAGCAGCGAAAACTCTTTCGGCAGCTCGCTCGTTCTTCCTGCTGCTGCTACCGCCCCGACCCCACACTGATAATAACTGTGGTGGAGGGCCGGCTTAGGAACTGTGAGCCTCTGGCGTCATTTTACCTGCTGATCAGCTGATCATTGGGGGGTGCTTTAAATAGCCTGGGAAAAGTGGTGCTCCACCACCCCTTCTCGGGCATTGAAATGGGGTGGGGGAAGGAGGAGGGGGCTGGAGAGCACAGCCCTCAGACAAACGAGGGATTTGTCTAGGGCATGGGGAGGGGGGGAGGGCTGAATTCAGCGCCCCCACCCTGCCGGTGCCGTAGGCAAATGCCTAATTTGCCTAGTGGGCAGGCCAGCCCTGACTATTAAAGATCCATGAGTTTGCCAGTAATAGCCTCTGACTTGGTTGGTACTTGGTAGCAGTTCTCTCTGACTATAATGTCTAAGATACCTTGGCCACTTTTTTTTTAGTTGTGAAGTCATTTGGCAGTATTGCAGGAACTGAAGTTGTGTAAACTGGCATACTTAGAGGCGGGGCGCATGTTTGCGCAGAAGGATGATACATACCGCTAGATAAGGAGTTCACCAAAACACAGTTGTGCAACCATCTTTTGCTGAAACTAAAGTTTCCCCCTTAGATCAGTCTTTCCTGTCTATCATTAATTTCACTCCTTAGTTCACCCGTAAAATTCTTGAACGTTTCAGTCAGCCCCTGTCACTTTCCAGCAGGGTATTTCCACCCAATAGATAACTAGCCACGAGAGGTACATGAGTTATTGAAGTGGCTATCAAGGAGTGTTGTGAGGTGTAAGGCTTTATGTTTAAGGCTTTATGCACAACATCCAGAATCCTTGGACTGTCTTCTCCTGAGTAGTACTGCCACTAGTTGGAGGAATTAACTCTTTATGGCATGGATGGATTGCCCCAAAACAGTCCTAGATCTCTGCTACTGCACTGCACGTGCATATGCTCAAGTCTCTTGTAAAAAGGAGATCTGGGCATGTCTTTGTCTCTCTCCTCAATCTTTCCTATAACTGAGTCATTAGCCAGGCAGCCAATTGCTGTCAGACTTTCTTGGTTTAAGATCCATTGGTTTATTTTGAGCTCATGCAGCTACGCACATTGTTTGTCTTTGACCAATCAGTTCCATCCAAAAAGGCCCTGGCCAATGAACTGTTCCCCAAAATCATGTGTGCAGAGCTGGGTGGAGATCTCTTGTGCTGTGTGCATCAGAGGTGTTCTATGGGAGAAGACTTTCCTACAGTGGGCCAACAAATGTGGATGGTTTTTCTATTGTCCTTTCCAGACTGGTACTTGGACAGATATTTAGGGGTCAAAACCTTTGGGACTTACACAATCTGTATTGTTTATACTACACTGTGGTTTTTAGTGTAATTTTGAGTACAGTCAATATTGCATAATTGTTGGTTGTTTGCATAGTGCTGTTCTCCCTGCACTGTTCTTAGTTGTAATCCATCTTGATTGTCTGTGAGAAAGGTGAACTGTAACTGAAGTCAATAAATCAATATATAAATGGAGTTCTGGTCAACTCCTCACAACCTTGGCCTTTTCTACACATCAGGATATTTATTCATTACAGTGGCTACTATGTCTCTAATTTTATCCTCCTCCAGGGGTCCCCAACACCACAATACCTACCAACATTTTTTCTGGTGCCCATCAAGTCTTCTTAGAAAATAGTGGAGTCAGATGGGGCTTTTGCCCATCAAGGCTTCTTCTGACTGAGCACTGGAGATTTGATTGGCTTAGTGAATTTTTAAATACGTTGCTTTGATGACACCTGCTGCCACACCACAAAGATTCTTCACTGTGTGACTGAAGGTAAGCCACGGTAGCCATTTTGTGACTGGCTTGGCCTCCTATGGTAGCCATTTTGTGGCTGTTCCCACTACACGATGTCAGAATTCTAGAGGTGATCACAGGCTCAAAAAGGACCCCTTTCGTAATCTTTCTCCATGAAGCTATGGGCATCATTGAATGCAATTTTACCCATTTGAAACAAATATCCTGTTGGCGTCTATTTAGTGCCCCATAAATCCATCATACTAATAAGACCGATGGAGCAATCCTACCTGGGTCTGTCCAATGGGACTTATTCCCAGGGGAAAATTAGAAGGATTGTATTTTGAAGAAACAGGATGGGCCTATGCTAGTAGGAATGATGTTAAGTCCATATGGTAGGTGTCACTTTGGGCAGAGAGATGGTGAGAGCCACACCACATGCCCTGCTGCCCAGCATAAAACACAAGGATCTCACATCAGTTAACAATGAATAAGCTTGAATTTTATATTTCATATTTACTATTTATAAATACATGGTCATATTTATTAAATTAATCTAAAGAAGTTTTGAAAATAAATCCTAGGTTGATGAGGATCAAATATTCTCCCAAGGGGTGGACTGTTGAAAGAAGATGCTAGTTTAGGGAGGGGCCACGGCTCAGTTGTTGAGGATCTTCTTTGCAGGCAGAAGGTCCCAGGTACAATCCCCTGGCATTTCCAGTTAAAGGGATCATGTGCCAGGTGATATGGAAGACCTCCACCTGAGACCCTGGAGAGCCATTGCCAGTCAGGGTACATAGTACTGACCTTGATAGACCAAGAGTCTGGTTCTGACTGAGACCTAGCATGGTGCAGTGGCTGAATGTAGGACTCCTACCCCCGGACTAGTATCTGGGAGACCTGGCTTCGAATCTCCACTTGTGTGATGGAAATGCAGTGGGCGACCTTGGGCCAGTCATGTTCTCTCAGTCGAACCTACCTCACAGGGTTGTTGTGAGGGTAAAATGGAGAAGAGAAGACTGAGGAGGAGAAAGGTGGGGTACACAAATTAGTTAAATAAAAAAATACAGTGTAAGGCAGCTTTGTGTGTTTCGTTAAAGGCAAAAAAAAGAAAGAAAAGGGGGGGGGGAGAAAAGTGGAAGAAATAGAAACCAGCCTACTTAAATCCCTGGGAGTCTAAGGGGGTATAATGGGGGAGGCCAAGATTTCTAATTGTCCCATGATTCCTTGATGTTCCCCATTACAGTCACTCCCAAGGGGAAAAGCAAAGCCTGAAGTCAACTTTGGTGCAGTATAGTGGTTATAGTTTTGGTCTAAGCCCTAGCTTCCAGTCCCCGCGTTTGCAAAACTTCCTGTAGGGCAGCCACAGGCATAGAAACGTTCTCAGGATATAAATCTAGCCTACCTTGTGAGGATTAAACGACCTTGTGAGTTTTAAACGGTAGACGGAAGAACCAGGTGTGCCACTCTGAGCTCCATGGAGAGAAAAGGGTAAGGTTCCCCACCCCCAAACGTGCTAGATAAATAAACTTTGCAGTCAGTACTGAAATGTGCTGTTTTCCCTTGACAGTTGGACACCTTAACCAAACCGTCCCTACGGGGTGCCTGCAATTTCACAGATTCTTATTCCGCGGCTGTCACTGTGATGGTGGTTGTGCGGGCATGCACCGGTTTTGCCGGTGTAGAAATAACGAAGAGTATGTCTCCTCTTTCTAGGCCTCTCTACCCCACCCCCCTCGCCCATCGCTTACACCTGCTCAAAGCCTGCACTCCCTCTGCCACTCTCCCGGTTCAGCATTCTCTATTAGAAACCGGGCGATTCATCCACCATGAATAATGCAAATCGTTCTCAAGGAATCGAAATGTGTTGCTTTGACTCTTTGCGCGCCTCTCGCCAACAGGCGCCCGGTTCCCATTAAACCTTCACACACACACCCCCCTCCCTCCACCCCCGCTTGCACCGGAGCGATGTTTACTCTCGCGCGTCCTGTTTGGCATTCAGGCTGCGTGCTCCGCCAGCGATTGGGCCGCTGCGCCAGGCCCGTTCCTCCTGCCCGCTGATTGGAGGAGCAGGTGAGCGCTTCTCCTTTGCAAAATACCTGCGTGTGGACATTGAACATTCCGTTGCCATGGCGACGCATTCATGCCGCTTTGGAAAATTCGCTTTTTCCACCGACGCGGGTGCCAGGAAAAGCTCAATCGCTTCCAGTGTTTGTTAGCATGGCGGCATCAAAGGGACCGGGATTTAAATTTAAACGCGGCAAAGCCCACCCACCATATCTGCCCCACTATCGTCTTTTCTGTCCCTTGTAACTTTTAAGGTAACTTGTATGCACCTCTGCTTATGGATGAACGCTCCATGCATCTGAAGAAGTGATCTCTGACGCAGAGGAAGCTGATGTGGGGGGCATCGATTTGGTTAGTCTATGTCAGGGGTGGCCGAACTGTGGCTCAGATGCCACATGTGGCTCTTTCACACATATTGTGTGGCTCTGAAGCCCCCACCTTCCCGCGGCCAGCTTGGAGGCGGCGGACGTTTGTCTCTTTAAATAACTTCTTCAAGCCAAGTCAGTTGGTGGCTTGGAGAATGCATTCAAAGTTAAAGTTGCTTTATTTCCTTCTCTCCCTCCCAGTCTATTTGCTTTCCTTCCTTCCAACCTCTGACATTCATGTCTCGCAGCTCTCAAATATCTGACTTTATTCTATGTGGCTCTTAACGTTATGCAAGTATGGCCACCCCTGGTCTATGAAGTGCCACTGGATTTTCTGTTCAGCTGCACTCGACAGATGCCTCCTCATTTGGAATTAAAATCCATTGTGGCTCCTATTCATTGGTTTTTGCTGCGCACTTTTGGGGCCAATTAAACATTAATCACTTTATGCCTGAATGGTTTGCCTCAGCCTGGATGCTATTGGACAGCTTTTTTCCTGGCTACCTAGAGTTGCCAGCTCTGGGTTGGGAAATAACTGGAGATTTTGTGGGTGGAGCCTGGGGAGGGGCAGGAACTCAGCAGGGTATAATGCCATAGAGCCTACCTGCCAAAGTGGCCATTTTCTCCAGGGGAACTGATCTTGGTCATCTCTGGAGATCAACTGTTATAGCAGGAGATCTCCAGGTGCCATCTGGAGATTGGCAACCATACCCCACAACATTGTGACATTATGTTGTTTCTGTACCTCTTCCAAGTTCTTTCTTTCTTTCTTTCTTTCTTTCTTTCTTTCTTTCTTTCTTTCTTTCTTTCTTTCTTTCTTTCTTTCTTTCTTTCTTTCTTTCTTTCTCTCTCTCTCTCTCTCTCTCTCTCCCTCCCTCCCTCCCTCCCATAAGGCTCAGGGTGGGTCACAACAATTTTGAACAGTTAACACAAATTTATAATTTGTATGCTCTGTCAAACTGTATTGTCCACATCGCTCTGATATTGTTTTTATACTGTTTTTAGAGTGTTTGTTATCCTCACTGAGCCCATTCTTGGGAAAGGGCAGACTACAAATTGCCATAAATAAATAAATTAATTAATTAAAAAAATTAAAATACACATAAAACCATTTCAGTGCATGGCACAGATAATATGCTCTGCCGCAGTAGCTTTTCTTCAGTCTTCCTCCAACCTACTTTGTTTTGGGAAAGATGGCAGCAAATCCTGGAAGGCTCCCATGTGGACAGGAAAGTGTGTCTCTTCCTGGTCCCGCCTACAAGATCAGCACCATATTTCCTGCTGTGCAGAGGTGATTTCCTTCCACCCCTGGAGTTTTTTATTATTTTAAATCAGCTACTGAATATTGTTGTTATGTACCGTATATGGTGTCAGTATGTGATTCCTGCCTGGCTCATTGCAGCCATGAGAGCTGAGCTTGGGGACTTGAGAACAACGGAGAGTAGGATCCAAATACCTGCTGGCTTACATCAATCACAGCCCCCCTGCCTGTTTGAATGAACCAATAATGTGCTTGTGCGGGAACCAGTAGTTGTATATAGGCTTGGCCCGTGGGTCTTGTTCGGGCAGCCCTATACCATGCTGCCTTCAATAAAGAGCTGTTATCATTGCTGCCTCGTCTTCTTGATGCTTTGAACCCACTATATTATAATTGTTATAGTCTATAATAGAGCTGGCTTTGAGCCCACTGGCACCTTGGAGTCCAACAAGATTTTGGGGGTCATCTGACAATGGGAGTCTTGACTCTCAAAAACTTATACTCCCAAAATCTTGTTGATTTCTAAGGTGCTGCTGGACTTGGTTCTCGCTCTTCTGCTGCAGGCCAACACAGCTCCCCTCTGAAAATAACAATTTATATCAACTTGCCTATTAAGTTATCTGAATCCCCCGCTTTCATTCTTTTAAATGGAGAAGTTTCTAGTTCCTTCTCACACCACTTTCACCAGTGGAAATGCCCAGGGTGAGGCTGCTTGCCACTTTCTTTGGCTCTACCTGTCCTGGGATCATGTGACCAAGGACACACAGAACCTGAGAAAGGGGCAAACAGACCCCCATCTTGGCTGTTTCCACTGGTGAAAATGGCTTGGGTGGGAAGCCTCAAGTGCCTCTTCTTGCAATGCGTATAAGTAGGGCTTTTTTTTGGTAGCAGGAACTCCTTTGCATATTAGGCCACCCCCAAAGTAGCCAATCCTCTAAGAGCTTACAGTAAGCCCTGTAATAAGAGTCTTGGAGGATTGGCTACATAAGAGGGGTGTGTGTGGCCTAATATGCCAAGGAAATCCTGCTACAAAAAAAGTCCTGTGTATAAGCCTCTGCAACCAATGGTGCTTTGGCAGGTGAGTCCCTCAATGATATGTGATCAGGGATCCTGTGAGCTTGCTCATGTCACACGTATCATATAGTTAGGCCTCTGCTCCCTTCCACTGCAGGATACATGCATAAATCCTACTTGTGTACATGCACATCTGCTTGTAAGAAAGAGTCAAATCACATTCACTGCAAAACTAAGATCAGTACCAGTGGGTTTTAAGTCATATGTTCATTTCTACAGGAGTCACAATGTGATCTACAGCCCTCTGGAGATGTCCCACTCCCACTCCCATGAACCAAGAACCCACCAACTGCCCATGGTGGGAGTTCATAGGTCTTTGTGATCCAGGGTCACCATCTCCTGTGAACTGGGCAATGTGTAGATTTTACATGCAGGTGCAGTTTCCACTTGTGTGAATCGTAACCCTTTGAGCTCCATCTCCACGCAGCTGGTGTGCCACTCCTGGTTTGCATGACTGGAATGGAACGTCAGCAGAGGGCTTTACTCAATACACATAAAAAGAATAATCAAGTGTATGCTGTACTCTGTAATGCACCGTCTGTAGATCATCTGTGTGTTCACGCTGTATATAGTGCTGTCTCTCTTCTTAGCTGTGGGGTTTTTTTTGCCCTTCATTACTTGAAATGAAACAAGACCTTGCCATAAAAGGGTCGCCTTTGTCTGGGGTGGTGGCTGCCAGACTGTGAATCTCTTTCTTTCTTTTTTTGTTTCTTGTCTTTGTTTCAGAGGGAAGGTTGGCTGCCCTTCGAACAGATGGCTCTCTTGGTCTTTGATGAGTTTTGGACTCCAGACATTCTTAGTGAGGCGGGTTGTGGAGGTGGGGAAATCTCTGGATGCCTGGTGTGAGTGTGTGCATAGATGGACCCTGGCTGACTCTCTAGGGGAATCTTTTCTTACTCTACTGAGGAAAATGTGGGACTTCCAAGGGAGGGAGTGATTTGTTTCCAAATGAGTTGCATGGGGGGGGGGGTGGAATTGCCCAGTCTTACATGCCATTTATGTTCTATTTGGACAAAAACAGCCCACACTTTTTAGCATGAATAATTTAGGGATGCCAGCCTCCAAGTGGGACCTGGGGATCCCCCAGAATTAAGTTTCCCTGGAGAAAAAGATTCTTTGAAGGGTGGACTCTGTGGCATGGTATCCCACTGAGGTCCCTGTCCTCCCTGGCTCCATCTCCAAATCTCCAGGAGTTTCCCAACCTGGATCTGGCAACCCTACCCCCTCCTCCCCTGATGGTGGCCGGGGGGGACCTTGCAACCATAGCAGAAGTCTTGTGGCACTTTTAAGACTAATGCTGTGTTAGATACCATTGTAAGTTTGTGAGCTTTTGAGGGCTAGAACTCACTTCATAGGGTGTAATAAGTAGAAAATAGGTTAAAGATAAAAGAAGAAGGGGACGGCAAAGGATGAGATGGTTAAACAGCGTATTATTGATGCATTGAACATGAATTTGAGTGAACTTAGGAGGAACATATGAAGCTGCCTTATACTGAATCAGACCTTTGGTCCATCAAAGTCAGTATTGTCTTCTCAGACTGGCAGCGGCTCTCCAGGGTCTCAAGCTGAGGTTTTTCACACCTATTTGCCTGGACCCTTTTTTTGGAGATGCCAGGGATTGAACCTGGGACCTTCTTCTTCCCAAGCAGATGCTCTACCACCGAGCCACCGTCCCTCCCCTAGGTAGAAGGTAGAAGATAGAAGGGCCTGGCGTGATGTGGTCTATGGGGTCACGAAGAGTTGGACTCGACTGTGCGTCTCAACAACAACAACAACAAGGGTTGACAACTCCTGGTTGGGACATCACATACCTGAATATTTTGGGGGGTGGGACATGGGGAAGGGGGGGCTTGGGGAGAGATGGGATCTTAGTGGGGTATAGTGCCATGGGGTCCACCCTGCAAAGCAGCCATTTTCTCCAGGGGAACTGTTCTCGGTCACCTGCTGATCAGTCCTGATTCCAGGAGATCTCCCACCCTAGCAACAAACAGCAATTGTGAAATGTAATGCACAGAATAAAACATAATGTAAAATATCAACTTAATCAGGAAAGATACAAAGTGAGTTATGCCAACATGCTTTTAACATTTGCTTGGTTCATTGTACCAGGGCCGAAGCACCATTACCTGGCTCCATACAAATCTATACCACACCGTCTCTCAGTCTGACTCTGTACCATACATACAATCTTATGCATCAAGAAAAAGACTTCAGTAGGCCATATCATGGCAACGAGCTTTCTACCTGGGGCAGAGTTAGAACTGCCAACTTCCAGTTGGGGGCTGGAGTTCGCCTGGGATTGCATCTCCAGGTGACACAGATCAGTTCACCTGGAGGAAATGGCCTCTTTGTAAGGTGGACTCGATGGCATTATTTCCCATGGAAGTCCCTCCCCTTCTCAAATCTCACCCTCCTTCGGCTCCACCCCCTCAAATCTCCAGATATTTCCAGACCCAGAGCTGGCAACCCTAGACAGAGTCTCTTGGACCCAGTAAAATATATCAATGGCTCCTTGCCCTTGGTTGGGCCGTATAGGACGGGGGTGTCAGATGACCAGTTAAGAGCCTGCAGAAGGATCTATTTGTAAATTCTCCCCCCAGTGTTTTTTCCTGATCAAAAATCCACCCCCCCACATCGTCAATGCCAATAAAACATTACATAGTATTAAAGATGTGGTATGTGGTGTGGTGTGGTGTAGTGGTTAGAGTGTCCATCTTGGACCTGGAGAGAACCAGGTTTGAATACCCACTCCACCATGGAAGCTTGCTGGGCGATCCTGGGCCAGTCCTTCTCTCAACCTCGTCTACCTCACAGGGTTGTTGTGATGACAAACTGTCAGAGAACAATGCACGCCAGCCTGTGCTTCTTGGAGGCAAGGTGGGATAAAAACAGACTAAATAAATAATAATAAATAAGAGAGGAATCTGTTTTATTCTTGTCTCTCTCCCCACCTCCAACCCCATGCTTAGGCTTCCCAAACCTCCCGCTCTGGCGGGAGACTTCTGGGTTCGCAGCCGCATCTCCCGCTCTTCAAAACTCTGGAAGCGGGGGTGGGGGGTGGAGGGGGGGAGAACATACCCTTAGGCTTCATGTTGTAGAGCTCCTGAGCCGTTTGCAAAATGTCTGCCCCTTTAAGGCTGGGCAGGAAACAGGAAGCAGAAAGGGCTTCTGAGAACGGCCCCTCCCTTTCTTTTGCTTTCGTTTTCACAGGAAGTAGAGTTGTCCGGAGGAAGATCTGGTAAGTGTGTGTGAGAGGGAGGGGCAGGGGATTCCCTAGTTTGCAGGTCCTCCCCCCCTTTAGAAAGCGTGTGGGGGGGAGGGAAATGTCTACTAGGCACTCTATTATTCCCTATGGAGAACGATTCCCATAGGGAATAATAGGAAATTGATCCGTGGGTATTGGGAGCTCTGGGGGGGGGCTATTTTTTGAGGTAGAGGCACCAAATTTTTAGTATAGCATCTAGTGCCTCTCCCCAAAATACCCCCCAAGTTTCAAAACGATTGGACCAGAGGGTCCAATTCTATGAGCCCCAAAATATGGTGCCCCTATCCTTAATTATTTCCTATGGAAGAAAGGCATTTTAAAAGGTGTGCTGTCTCTTTAAATTTGATGGCAAGAACTCCCTTGGAGTTCAATTATGCTTGTCACATCCTTGTTCTTGGCTCCACCCCCAAAGTCTCCTGGCTCCACCCCCAAAGTCTCCAGATTTTTCTTTATTGGACTTGGCAACCCTACCCATGCTTAAAGCAATCCAAGAAAGAATTTTGGTTAAGTGAAATGGTTTGTTGGACCCAGACTAAACTTTCCACCAACGGAAGGTACTTCTGCCACCGGAACAGGACATCCTGCCTTCCTGCCTCCCACCGCAGTCCACTGATCTCCCTGAGACCCTCAGGAATGGCATAAGGGGCAAACTGGGATATCTGCAGTAAAAAGGGGGAAATCTGTGGAAATTGCACCTGTCCCTTCTGTTAGCGGAAAATTTCATTTTGATTCAATTTGACGTGTGGGCAGGAGGAAAGAACAAAACCTGCCCTTTTCCAGTGCTGTGGCTCTGATCCTAATTCCTCCTTCCCAAATGGTGGCTGCTTTTTAAATGAGAAATGAAATGTCCAGAGTTCTAATCACAGCATGCCAATACAATCTATAGTCTGACCCTTCAGGCTTCTTTGCCTCTTCCAAATGGCCAGTGTTTCTGTCAATGAAACACAAGGCTTTTAGTTTGTTTGTTTCTGTGATACTCCCAACAGGCTTCCTCACTGCTCTGTTTGGCAGGCCCTGTTTCAGGAGGCCACTTAACCCTTCTCACCTGAGGGAAGCCAAGTGTCTTGTCACAAAAGTCACTCATCCAAACTCTTTTCTCTTCCCTTTTTATTATTCAGCAGGAGTCAGTGGCTCTCCCAAGAATGCTCTTTAGCTAAGAGTGGGGGAACACGGCTAATCTTGGGATAGATAATAGAGCTCTTTAAAAGCAGCAAAAATAGCTGGGGGAGGGCTAGTCCCCCTTTGTTAGCAATTTAGAGAGTCAAAAGCCTGGAGCAGCAGAGAAGCTCATGTCAAAGAAAAACCACAACAAAAAACATCCTCCTCTAATGTGCTTTTACAAGGATCGGTTATAAATTGTGGGATTGGAGACACACAAGTGCTTCTAGTGCCCCCCAAAGAAGCTTTTTAGATGTCTTTGTTCAGGGCAAAAATGACATTACAAATAATTTTTTAAAACCTCCGGGATGGTACTGCTGTGGTAGAGTTGTTCTAAGCAGTAGTTTAGTTTAATAGTGGAAAAGAACCAGGGGGCCCCTGAAGATACAAATTAAGTCAATTTATTTATTTTTTTTGTAAAACCAGCAGTGATCTTGATAAGATGTCTGTTTTTCTCATCCCCTATGTGTGTGATTAGGGCTGAAGTCCAAATTTGCATCTCAGGTGTCTGAATGGAAAGGGAAGACAGGACTCCATTTATAACATATATAGAGGGACAGTGTGGCACAGTGGTATGGGTGCTGGACTAGGGCAGAGGTCCCCAATGAGATGCCCGTGGGTGGCATGGTGTCTGCTGTCACCTTTCATAGTGCTCACCCATTGTTTTTCAGAAAGTGGGCTGAGCCAGATGGGGCTTTTGCCCAGCAAGGCTTCTGATTGGCCATTGGAGAATTTGATTGGCTGTGCAGTTGCTTTGGCAGCTGCTGCCACCACAGCAAAAGGATCTTCAGTGTGTGATTGAAAGTAGGCTATGGACACCATTTTATGGCTGGCTCTGCTTTCTGTGGCAGCCATTTTGTGGCTGATCCCACCACATCTATATATCTAATTCCCTGTGTGCGGATACTAATTTCCACAGACTGCTGATGGAGGATAAATGGATATTTCTGCAAACTTGGGGCACTCTACAGGTTTCCAAAAAAATCTAAAAACCTTTTTAAAAATGCATTGGGGTTTTTTTAATCCCCCCTGAGCAACTAAAAAGTGCTATCTGTGCATGCACAGACATTCCAACCAGCTCTGGGTGGCCTGCCTCCACCCAGCGAGCAGGATGCCCCACAGGACCCATCTGTGGCCTTCGCGTGGCCAGCAGGACACCCTGCAGCTGCTACTTGCTTCATCCCCTCCACCAACTGATGCCTGCCAACCTTTGCTTTGCCTGGCGAGGGAAGGAGGCATCTCAACCAAGCCGAGGTGTGTCCCATCTCCTCACCCAGCACCCGAGGCAAAGAATTGGTGCCCATCTGGCTCTCTGTGCTGCCACGTCTTTCTCCATCATCCTCACCACCACCTTTGCTGCTTGGCCTGGGCTTGCTCCTCCAGGCGCTTGGTGGAGAGTAGCCATAGCACTATGGCAGCAACGGAGAGCAATGGAATAACTGAGCACGAGGTGCTGCTGGGGGGGGGGAGGGGCAGGTGGGCTGGGCTGGGCTGGGCTGGACTGACTGGAGGTGGTGGGAGGGGAGAAAAAGGGAAAGCTGCTGGGGATTGAGAGGGAGCCTGCATAGACTCCTGGGGGGAATGGGAAACAAAGGTGGGGGACAAAGTTTCTTGCAGGTCTCCCTTTATTGTGTCAGAATTCCAAAGCTACATGCAGGCTCAAAAAGTTTGGGGAGCCCTGGACTGGGATCTTGGAGACACAGTTTTGAATCCTTTCTCTGCCATGGAAGCTTGCTAGATGAACTTAGACCAGCTGCACACTCTCAGTTAACTTCACAGGTAGATCCAGGTGGGCAGCCGTGTTGATCTGAAGCAACAGAAAAAGCTGGAGTCCAGTAACACCTTTAAGACCAACAAAGTTTTATTCAGAATGTAAGCTTTCGTGTGCTAGAAGCATACCTCATCAGACAATGAAATGGGGTATAGGTAGCAGTGCTACATATAGCTTGCCAACTGTACCCCCATTTCATTGTCTGATGAAGTGTGCTTCTAGCACATGAAAGCTTACATTCTCGATAAAGCTTGGTTGGTCTCAAAGGTGCTACTGGATTCCAGCTTTGTTCTGTTAACTTCACAGGGTTGTTGAACGCATGAAGCTGCATTATTCTCAAAATCATTACTATTCATTCAGATGAGGAACCCCCCCAATTAAAACCAGGGTTCCCACTGCCAGTCTCTGCCCCCCAGCCACCAATTGGTGGTGAGGGGCCGGTGAGGGAACTTACCACCACAAATAGGATCAGTGCCAGTGAGGGGACTTATCAGCTCAAATAGGAAGGCCCAGGCTGTGTTCCTGGTGCCACACATGAAGTAATATGATCATGCTAGCGACTTCTGGGCAACACTCTGGTATTTGGGCAAAAACTCTCTACCAGAGTTTGACCATAGAGTTGTTGCCCAAGTACCAGAGCGTTATGTCTTGAAACATAAGCTAAGGTACCACATGGCAATCGCTACAGAGGCGACCCAGGGAAACCAACGGGTCCCCGGATGTAGCTCGCTATACGCCCCGCCCATCAAGATCTGTGGTGGGAAGTTTGATGATGATGATGATATTGGATTTATTTCCCGCCCTCCACTCCGAAGAGTCTCAGAGAGGCTCACAATCTCCTTTACCTTCCTCCCCCACAACAAACACCCTGTGAGGTGGGTGGGGCTGAGAGAGCTCTCACAGCAGCTGCCCTTTCAAGGACAACCTCTGCCAGAGCTATGGCTGACCCAAGGCCATGCCAGCAGGTGCAAGTGGAGGAGTGGGGAATCAAACCCGGTTCTCCCAGATAAGAGTCGCACACTTAACCACTACACCAAACTAGCTCTCTAGTTTGACTGGCCAGGATTGGACTGGTCAGACTGGGGGGCAGTTCCGGGAAATGTATATAAGCGGGACCCGGCCCACGTGTTCTCTCTCTTGTAATGTACCACCGAATAAAGTATGTTGCCTTCAAACCGTCTCGTCACTCAGTACATTACACAGAGCATAGCCCCACTGGCATCATGACATCACTTCATGTGTGATGCCACCAACATGGCCTGGGCCTTTTTCTTTCTCCTGGTAAGTCCCCCTCCATCCCCTGCAAGTTGCCAGGAAAGTCCTGAAACCCCTAACTCAGACTGCAAATGGCTCTCCAGGATCTAAACGTTTGTACACTTATTACCTGATCATTTTGACTGGGGATGCTGGAGATTGAACCTGGGACTTTCTGCATGCCAAGCAGATGCTCTGCCACTGAGCAACAATTCTTCCTTTTTGTGATGATAAGACCAAGAATGGGAGAATGTTGTAAGCCACTTTGCATCATGTGGGAAGAAAAGTGCAGGATAGATGAAATAAATAAAACTTTTTTTTTCACCTGAAGGGTCCACTCTGCTTACTCCAGCTCCACTGTTCAACTGATAACATCTACAGCCCTTTTCTTGGAATAGTTGTGTGACATGAGCATCAGCCAATCAGCACTATGAACAGCCAGGCCTGAGAAGGAAAGGAGGGTCACCTGACCAAAGGGCAGCTAATAAGAGCTGAACAAATCTGTTTAGAAAACTAGAAGTTCAGCCTGTTCTTTGGAAGAACAGCTTACAGAAGAGTTGAATTGGTATGAAGACCAGGAATTTTTGTGTTCATACATTATGTCCATTCACTGGGTGCATCATACCCTCTCAGCCTAACCTACCTCAAAGGGTTGTTGTGAGAACAGAACAGACGAGGGGTGAACCATGTATGATGCGTTGTGCTTCTTGGGGAACCTAGTTGTGGCAGTGATGTTGGAGAGAACTCTTTTTTGTTTGTTTGTTTCTTATCTTGTGGGCTAAAATTCCAGGAAGTGAGTCTTTGGTTTTCTGATGGACTTTATCTCACTTGAGAAGATATAAATAGCAGACTTCCGGATTGAAGTGTTGTTCTGCAATTTAAGATGCAACAGAGTGAGAGAAGCAAAAATTGACTCACAGCTGGGACTTTCACAGAAAGAAATTTCTAGGCAGAGCAAAGGAAGGAACACTTATTGTTCTGGCACAAACTCAAAACAGAACCAGCAACAGCAGTACATAACAAAAACCTTGTGACCCAAGACCCATTGCCTTTCACATTTCTGACAATACTTCAAGAGGAGACTGGCTTCTTCTTGGGAAATTATTTCAGTCCTGTCTTCTTGCCACTATATTCCTGGACAACTGGAGGAAAAGGGTTGGATTGGCCAGGTCTGACTCAGGAAATATCTGGCGACTTTGGGGGTGGAGCCAGGAGCAAGGTTGTGACAATCATGATTGAACTCTGAAGGGAGCTCTGTTCATTTCATTTAAAGGGACTGCACTCCTTTTAAATGCCTTCCCTTCATTGGAAGTAATGGAGGATGGGGGCATCTTCTTTTGGGGTTCATAGAATTGTAACCCTTGGTCCAAACTTTTTGAAACTTGGGAGTTTTTGAGAAGAGGCACCAGATGCTATGCTGGAAATTTGGTGCCTCTACCTAAAAAAAAAAAAAACGCTCCTTGCCAGAGCTTCAGATACCTACACATTGATTCTCCATTATATCCTATGGGAACTGGTCACCATAGAGTATAATAGAGTGCCCACTGGACATTCAACTCTGCTCCCCCTGCTTTCTGATACCCTGAAGAAGGGGGAGGGCCTCCAAACCAAGGGATCCCCTGCCCCAACTGGGGAGTGGCTACCCTACTCTAGGGAAAGCTGAACTTGGGTCTCCCCTATTTCACACATATTGTGTGGCTCTTGAAGCCATCACCACCCCCATTGGCCAGCTTGCAGAAGGCATTTTTGTCTTTAAATCACTTCTCCAAACCAAGCTTACTGGCACTTTGGAAAATGCATTTAAGTTTAAAGTTGCTTTCTTTCTACCTCTCCTTCCTTCCTTCCTTCCTTCCTTCCTTCCTTCCTTCCTTCCTTCCTTCCTTCCTTCCTTCCTTCCTTCCTTCCTTCCTTCCTTCCTTCCTTCCTTCCTTCCTTCCTTCCTTCCTGTCTTGTGACTCTCATGCATCTGACACTGATAACTTACTGCTCTCAAACATCTGAAATTTATTGTGTGTGGTTCTTATGTTAAGCAAGTTTGGCCACCCCTGCTCTGGGGCAACTCCACACAAACTGGGCAGGAGTCAGCACTGCTGTAGTTTGGAGAAGTGCAGCATAACTTCCCTCTCTCCACTCCTCACACTCCTAATCTGAATTGGACCCATTTTAAGGGCTGCTAGTTCTGGGTTGGGAATTGGACCCATTTTATGGGTGCTAGCTCTGGATTGGGAAATACCTAGATTTTTGGAGGAGTTGGAGCTTGGGGAGGATGGAGTTTGGGTCAGGGAGGGACCTCAGCAGGATATAAGGCCATAGAGTCCACTCTCCAAAACAACCATTTTCTCTTTGGCAACCCCAGTTGAAGGGATCAGGTGGTAGGAGCTGGGAAAGACCTCTACCTGAGACCCTGGAGAGCTGCTGCCAGTCTAAGTAGACATTGCTGACCTTGAATGGACAAATGTTCTGATTCAGTATACGGCAGCTTCATGCGTGGGTTTATAATGTGTGTTGACCTGTCTCAGGGGCATTCCCAGGGAAAGCGTACTGCACAGTTAGGTATTCAGTTGGATAAGAATCAGATGGACCTTTTGGATTCCTCGTTCCCGAAAAGTCTTAGGCCTGGTCAGGGTATCCCAACAAACTTCCAAACATTGCAGTACCCACCTCCTGCTGAAATTCTCACGCTTCCCAGGACTGACGGGAAAAGACTCCTGGCCCTCATTCAGATTTCTCCCTCTGCCAGGCTGCTGTTCTTGTCTGCCCGCCTTTCCTTGCCATCAGAACCCAGCGGACGAGTTCTGCATTTGACTGGGATCAAAATGTTTTTCTGCAAGCTAAGGAAGATTGCACTTATTACATAAGATGTGGCGCTCTGTTGCCATAAGTCAAGTGGTTTCTCAACCAGGCTTATGCAAGTATTGTATGGAATTTTAGCCCAGTTGAAAGGAAGGACTTGTCCAGTCATTGGCTCTCTCCGGTAGTTCTAGTGTTTGTGAATGCAATCAGCAGGCCGGTGTGTTGACATGCCAGATATTTTCAGGTTACGTAACAGCCATGCCAGTCCCTCTATAGTTCTACCAAAACACCCCATGATAGAAAGTACCTATCTTATGAGGTAGTTCCTTGTTTGCTTCTGTTTGGGTGCTTCTACCTCTGGGGGTGGTGAGACAGAGTAGTGGTTAGAGCAAGGGTCCCCAACCATGGACTAGGATCGGCTTTTAGAGCCCATGGGTGCTTTTGGAATTCTGGAATATGGTAGATTGTGAATTGGCGGGTGCAACAACAAAATGACTGCCTCAGGAGGTGGAGCCAACCACAAAATGTCAGGGTGTGAAATGTGGCCATAACTGTCATAGCAACTGTTCACATTTTAGCCAGACAATCTGTTTAACAGGGTGTCTTTTAATCTGTACAGCCAATTGGAAGCCTCATTGGGCATAAGACCTTCCTGGCTCTGCCGACTTTCTAAAAAAACCAAGCCTTGGTAGGCACCAAGAAAGTGTTGGCGGGCATCATGGATGGTGCCCGTGGCACCACATTGGGTTAGAACAGAGGTGGCCAAACTTGCTTAACGTAAGAGCCACATAAAATAAATGTCAGATGCTTGAGAGCTGTAAGACATGAACAAATATTACATACACATCTTTATTAAAACTCTTAATACTTTATTTGCACAGAAAGATTATATATATATATATATATATATATATATATATATATATATATATATATATATATATATATATATATATATATATATATATATATATATATATATATATATATATATATATATATATATATATATATACACATTATACAACATGACCATGCTAGGTGGAAACTCTTTTAAAAAACAAAAGTTAGGGATATCAGTCCCCATAAGACCAGCATAGGAAAAGGTTAGGGAATTATTTTTGGCACCAGCAGGAGAAGGAAACACACCTGTACCATATAAATCACTGACCACCATTTTGCATCCTTATGCATCTCTCTTTGCTTTGACACCAAGGTTAGTAAATACAGCTCCTACAAGAGCTATGAAGCTAAGGGGATTCCTATGCCACCCTCTTTAATTCCGTCCCTCCTTCCAGTTGATCCCTCGGCTCTTCTTGCACTCTGTTTCCCTGCTCTAGGTCTCTGGGTGACCTCTGTGGTGGAGGAGAAGAGCTTGCAAGCCTACCTATTACCCCCTCCTTCCCCACTTCACATACGGCAAAAATAGTCTCCTACCTATAGGTCAGTGCTCCCGATACTAAGCATGCTTATTTGAGAGTAAACCTGCATCAAGATCCTCCTTGGCCTCTGGGAGTTGCACAATACGTGTGAGAGAGCCATGTGAGGCTCCTGAGCCGCAGTTTGGCCGCCCCTGAGTTAGAGTGTTGGATGAGGATTGGCTTCAGCTCTTCCCTCTGCCTCCATGAAGCTCACTGTGATGACCTTGGTGATGACCAAGTCACACTCTCTCAGCTTCATCTATCTCATGGCATGACTGTAAAGATGGGGTGAGACTCATGTCTCCCATCCTGAGCTTCTAAAACCTCACTAGAGGGATCATAGTCACAACTGATGTGGGTGACACTTGGTTATTACATGCCAAGGTGACTCATACAGTTATTACATGCCTTCTAACATTATAAGGGATACGTTGGGCCAGCCAAGTTTCATGCTGAGGTCTTTAAGACACTGTGCAGTCGCTTCTTTCATGCTCTGGGTGTGGTGGTTCTAGGGTTCAAACTGACATAAGTCTAGATGCACCTGCAAACACTTCTTTCCTTCCCTCCTGGCATCCTGTTGTGGTAGTTGCATTCCTCTCGTGTGCTGAATGCAGTGCTTTCATGCGCCATTCTGGGCCCGTGCAAAACTAAGCTGCTAGGCATGGCACATCAGTTCTCTTTCCACTTCATAGAAGGATGTTTTCTCATTAATATGAGCTTCTGGGCATTCAGGGTCGTACATTTACCATTTCCCGTACAATGTAGTTGAAAATAAAAGCCTGGATGTCTTCCAAATATGCAATTCCTTGGTTCATTATACAAGTTAGCTCAGCTAGCAGTGCTTGGTTGTGTTCCGAATCAAGAGCTGTTTCACCTAGAAGTTCTTCTCAGGTTTGGAATGCGCATGGGCACCCGCGGGTAAGCTGCTGTGTTTGCACATGTGCAGAAGATCTTTACCCATATACTCCTGGAGAAATTTCCACAGGTTGCTATGAACTACATGAACATAGCATTCAGCCAGGTGGTCTTTTCTTGGGGGGGGGGGGAAGGGGGATATTTGCTTTATTGGGATCAATCAGTTCTCCGGGTTGTTTCTAGCAAACGTTTTGAGTGGCTATTGTCCTCCATCCAGATCTGAAACTAGGGCTGCTCCCACATTGGGATGATTCCATGTTATGTAATCATTGCTACTAGGGATGCAGAGGCATTTCTCAAGGCAATGGAGCATCCATTGCCCAATCCATGCAGGGGTAGGGGGATTCTCCATGTTTTCCTTGATGTTTCCTATGCTTGCCAACGCTTCCCCTCCCACTGCAAGAGGACTTTCTGCTAGCTTTTTTTTTTTTTTAAGGTGGTAGCTACATTATATTGCTAATGTTATAGTGCAGGGGTGGCCAACGGTAGCTCTCCAGATTTTTTTTGCCTACAACTCCCATCAACCCCAGCCAGCACGGCCAATGGTTAGGGCAGATGGGAGTTGTAGGCAAACATCTGGAGAGCTACCGTTGGCCACCCCTGTTATAGTGCCCTGAGTTGGCTGGCCCAGGCTAGCCCAATCTCATCAGAATCATAGAGTTGGAAGGGACCTCTAGGGTCATCTAGTCCAACCCCTGCACAATGCAGGAAACTCACAAACACCTCCCCCTAAATTTCACAGGATCTTCATTGCTGTCAGATGGCCATCTAGCCTCTTTAAAAACCTCCAAGGAAGGAGAGCCCACCACCTCCCATTTCATCTTCATTGAACCTGCCCCAGAGTACCACTAGAGAGAGACTTGGAAACCCAACAACTATCCAAGCAACACACACACAAAAGTTGCCTCTACAGAGACATTTAGTGCCTTCCACATCACCTCCCAGACTTTATTCTTTTCAGGCTTTGATACAAGTAGTCATGGAATTGGACAACTTCCAGGCCTTCCCCTACTTTGCTGCACACCTGCTTTTGTATGATCTTGGAAGCTAAGCAGTGTCAGCCCTGGTCAGTACTTGGATGAGACATCACCGAAAGACCAGGGTTGCTATGCAGAGGCAGGCAATGGCAAACCACCTCTGTTTGTCTCTGCCCTGACTTGGATGGCCCAGACTAGCCTAATCTTGTCAGATCTTAGAAGCTAAGCAGCGTCAGCCCTGGCCAATATTTGGATGAGACACCACCAAGGAAGACCAGGGTTGCTATGCAGAGGCAGGCAATGGCAAATCACTTTATTTGTCTCTGCCCTGACCTGGATGGCCCAGGCTAGCCTGATCTCATCACATCTTAGAAGCTAAGCAGGGCCACCCCTGGTCAATATTTAGATGAGATACCACCAAGGAAGACGAGGGTTGCTATGCAGAGCAGGCAATGGCAAACCACCTCTGTTTGCCTTTGCCCTGACCTGGATGGCCCAGGCTAGCCTGATCTCATCAGATCTTAGAAGCTAAGCAGGGTCAGCCCTGGCCAATATTTGGATGAGACACCACCAAGGAACACCAGGGTTGCTATCCAGAGGCAGGCAATGGCAAATCAACTATCATCTCTTGCTCTGAAAACCCTACAGGGACTCCATAAGGCAGCTGTGATTTCACTGCACTTTCCACCACCACCAATGTTATAGTGATATAACAACTACTAATTATTTTAAAAGCTGGCAAAGACAATGTGGGGGATGTAGGTGGAAATGGGTGTAAGGGGATACTGAAAGAAAACAGTCTGGATACAAGTAGGGAGTTCTGAAAATCTACACCTTACTTAGTTCCTAGAAAGATCATACAAAAGCAGGTGTGCAGTAAAGTACGGGAAGACCTGGAAGTTGTCCAATTCCATGGCTGCTTGTATCAAAGCCTGAAAAGAATAAAGTCTGGGAGGTGATGTAGAAAGCACTAAATGTCTCTGTGGAGGCAACTTTTGTGTGTGTGTTGCTTGGAGTTGGTTGTTGGGTTTCCAAGTCTCTCTATAGTGGTACTCTGGGGCAGGTGCAGCGGAGATGAAACGAAGCCAGGTTTCAATGCAAATAATGGGCATGTACTTGTGAGAATATTACTCACGTGTGTATCAATAGAATGGATGGGAAGAACACGCTTAAGAAAGAGCCAGGGTTTATTTTTTTTAAATCACATCCAGAAAACTCATAAATTCTGAAGTGTGTATACATGGGGTGGAGTTTACACACCAGTAAAAACACTAAGGCCGTTTTCGCACTTAGCGTTTGCTCCCCTTTTTCCGCGGCGCAATTATGTCCAGATCATTTTTCTCGTTTTCCCACTAGTGACTCTTTGCGGAGTCGCCTTCCCTGAAGCCCCGGCTCAAATCGTTTTCCCACTGGCATCGGCTTGAGTCCGATGCCCTGTCAATCATTTTTTTTTTAAGCGCAAGTCTGGTTGCGTAATGACGTACTAACGTACTAACGTAACATCGAGCTGTTCCCTCCCCTTCTTTTCTTGGACAAACCGCATCACGTGTGCTGCTGCTGCTTATGGATTGGCTGCAGCTGTAGAATCCTCCACAGCCCTTCATGTATTAACAGAAGCATTCACAGTGGAGAATCCTAGCACTAGATTCCCCCCCCCCAAATTCTGAAGCACTAGATCCCCCCCCAAAATTTCCTCCGCTCTCTTTCCCCTCCCCGGCTGGCGCTTGCAACGGGGACCTGACTGATTCCTGCTGCCAGAGCTCCCCCCCCCCCGCTCCATTCTCTCCTTCCCCTTCTGTGGCGCGTGTGAGGAGCTCGCTCGCGTCTACTTTCTAACCGAGCGGAATGTAGCCAGGGAGAAGAATGCAGGACTCCAACTTCCCATTTTATACATGGCGATTTTGTGCAGGTCCAGAAATCCTGGTGGCACAGCTGAGGGAGGCATTCCCTTCTTAAAACACACACACATGGACGCTTTGGCCCGCACCGGCACTACTTCCCCCCACCCCCCCAGCAATGGTCGTTTTCGCATTATCGAGATAACGCAACAGCGGAATAACGCAACTAAAGTCAATAATGAAAAAAAATTCTAACGAAACCAATTGAAGTGCCAATTGAGGCTATTCCAGGAGGGTTTTTTTTTTTTTCTATTTGTTAATTTCGAAATATCGCTATTACGCAAAACTGTGAAGTTTTTAAAAAAAAAAATGGCCGTGCCGGCACTTTGGGGAAGCGCCGCGAAATGCTGATGATTGGCCAAGCGGGTGGATGGGGTGGGAGGACGGAAAGGGAGAGGGTGACGCCCCCAAAGCAGTCGATCCGGCGTGGATGGATTTCGCACAGGGAACTCCGCTGAGTGGATCCGGAGTGGATCCGGAGGTTTTCGGAAACTCCGGCAAATTGCTGAAAAACATACTCCGGCGTAAAATCCCTGAAGCGCCGGAGCAAAGCGCAGCGCCGGAGCAACATGTGCGAAATCCAAGAGAAGATCCGGAGGTAAATGGGGCGCTACGCCGGAGCAAACGCTAGTGCGAAAACGGCCTAAGCTTAAAAGAAACACTGGCCATTGTTCTCATTGTACTCAATAGCAAGTGCCCCCAGATGGAGAGTAGGATCCCCGTGTTCAGTGAAAGTTCAGTTCAGAAGAATACGAAAGTGCAGGGTGAATGGGTATATTTGCCCCATGGTGTCTATACCGCGTGTCTGCATACAGGGTTCCCCCTTTGCTGGATTGGTAGCATCAGGCCAGATTAGGGTAGCCAGGTCTCTCCAGACCACTGGCAGGGGATGGGGAGGGGTAGGGTTTCCAGATCCAGGTTTGGAAATGCCTGGAGATTTGGGGATGGAGCCTTGTTATCACAAAGAGACAGTCTCCTATTTAATTGGGGGAATTAGCTTAAGGAAACAGAGTGAGAGGTAAGTAACTGGGATCTCCACCAATATATATTAGGATTTTCCCCCTTTAAGAGAACTCTCAAATAAACCAGTCAGATGTTCAACTGGAAAGGGTTTTATTGAAACAGAAATCAAAGGGCAACACACACACAAACACACTTAAAACACACAAGTTAGCTAAGAGGAGGAGTGGGAATAGTTATGGGCAAAAGGACTATAGTGACCAGGTCTTCTAGAGGTCCACGGAAGCAGCAGCAAAACAACCAGCATTTCACAGGGAGAAGAGAAGAAACCCACAAACCAGGGGTGCATGTTGTTGATAACAGGAACACCCACACACACTGCTATGGAGCAGGAAGCCATACTTTATAGGACAAAATGCTCCCTGGGGCAACCTGACGTGTTTGCCCCCCAAATAATAAAGCATTTTTCAAAGATGAACAATGATTTTGTCAAGTCTGGTTTTAACTCTGGCTCACTCAAGGAGCATGCTGGGTAGAACCAAAGTGTAACCAAATGCTGCTAGCTAGCTCTCTCCTGTTCCCCCCTCCCTATCGAAGAGAATGTCCCTGCTTTGAAATGGTGATGTGTGAAAAGTCTTATCTGAACCTTCTCAGCTCAGGCCCAGGGGAGACAGGAAGCCTGAGAGTACCAAGGCCACGGGCCTCTAATCAACATGAGAATGTATTGGTAACATCTATGTGTGAATGTTCCCTTTGCAAGATCCCCCGGCCCATAGGAATCCCTTTGAAGTGCTCCTTATATGCAATGTATCTAATATACGGTCTCCAGTCTTTTCAAGCCCTGGCCAAGGCCGCAAGTAACCAGTATCAATAAACTAGCTTCTTCGTATCTACATCGACTCATTATTGAATCTGCCGACTTGACAGATTTGGGTAAACCTTGATGGGTTTTTCTGAGATAAACTATAAAATGCTAATGGTGCTTGATGACCTTCTGAGTACCAGATGGGGAAACTACTTTATTGTGGTCAATCAGTTCTCCCGGTTGTTTCTAGAAAACGTTTTGAGTGGCTATTGTCCTCCATCCAGATCTAAAACTAGGGCTGCTCCCACATTGGGATGATTTCATGTTATGTAATCATTGCTACTAGGGATGCAGAGGCATTTCTCAAGGCAATGGAGCATCCATTGCCCAATCCATGTGGGGGTGGGGGATTCTCCATGTTTTTGTGAATAGTGTTAAGTGTTGCTTAATTAGGGTAAATGGGTGAGGGGAAGGAAGGCTCGGTGTAGATGAGGTCTGTCATCCACTTGGATTAACCTTGGTGTGGATGAAGTCTGTCTTGGGGAGACCCATTGTTCTGAATTATTCATCTCTCTAGGGTGGGGAGGAGTTTGTCAGCAGGTCAGCCACTCTTTCCCGCACTTCTAAACTATCCAGTATCCAGACTTGTCCTGGTTGGCAACCATTTTGTGTCATTTTAGGCCAGGCTGTACATTGCCTGGCCTAAAATTTGAGATGATATTATATACAATTTGAGATGATATTGTATGAAGGGTGTTTATCTATGAACTGCTCCTCAGTGAGAGGAGGGGTCTGACTGCTAACAGCCTGGAGAGGACAGGAATCTCAGTGGGGTACAATGCCATAGAATCCACCTTCCAGAGCTTCCATTTTCTCCAGCAGGACTGATCTCTGTTGTCTGAAGATGAGCTGTCATTCTGGGAGATCCCCAGATCCCCTTCTGGAGGTTGGGGTCCCTAGGCCAGATCTGGGAGTAGGGTTACCAGCTCTGGATTGGGAAATACTTGGAGTTTTGGGGGGGGGGGGAGTAGAGCCTAGGGAAGGCAGGGACCTCAGCAGGGCACATTGCCAAAGAGTCCAACCTTCAAAGCAGGCATTTTCTCCAGGAGAGCTGATCTCTGCCAGCTGCAGATCAATTGTAAAAGTGGGGGATCTCCAGGCCCCACCTGGAGGTTAAAGACAGCACAACCGAAATTATAGTGACCAAATAACTAAGAATGTATTGAAACAAAATCATACAAATATGTTCACTAGAAGACTAAATAGCAATAACAATTCCCCCAAAATTTCACAGTTCCATCAAAGGAGTCCCAGTGAACAGGAGGTCGACTTGATTATTCCTGCTTTGAATCCTCTTCCAGCACAGGGGGCTCCAACCACAGATCTCAACCAAAGGCAAAAGCTCAGAAAAATATCAAAGTGTTTCTGATGCATCAATGGACAAATGGGACAGAAAGTCTGCAGTAAGATTTCAAAATGGCACTAAACTCCAAAAGGCTCATGCCTGGATGAATGAAGTTTTGAATGAAAGTGCTGTCTTTATCCTACAAGTGACCTCTCTCCCTTTACCCACCTGGAGGTTGGCAGCTCTGAGGGCCTCACCTGAGCATGCTCATGGGATGTTTTATTTCCCCAGTCCAGTCCTGCTACTCACAGGCAAAAGGGGATGCTCTGCCTCTTCTTTCCTGGAACATTCCTGGGTCCTTGGTGAGTTGTTTCCCCCTTGCTCCAAGGCTACTTTGACCTTTCTCCCTATGCAGCTGATGAAACAGTTTCTTTTTAACTTCTCCAAATTGGGAAACCACTCCAAAGTCCCCTCTTTTTGTTTGAAAGGATATTCTTCAGAATTTCTGAATGGGATCTGCCTCTGCAGTTCCCCCCCCCACTATGGCATACCATGAATGACTCATGGTATGTACCGAGTTCGGTACAAGGTGCTGGTCATTACCTTTAAAGCCCTATATGGCCTAGGACCTGCCTACCTGAGGGACCGTCTCTTCCCACATGTTCCCCAGAGAGTACTGAGATCAGGAACTCAAAATCTCCTGGTTGTCCTCGGGCCAAAGGAAGCCCGTTTGAAAACTACAAGGGACAGGGCCTTCTCCGTAATGGCCCCCTCCTGGTGGAACCAGCTGCCGGAAGAGGTAAGGGCCCTGCGGGACCTTGCTCAATTCCACAGGGCCTGTAAGACAGCCCTCTTCCGGCTGGCCCACAGCTAACCGGCACTGAACTTGAACTGAGTGTAGCTGTAAGATCGCTGTATGGTTTAATGTTTATGTATATAACTGTGATAAATATCTAGATTTTAACTACGTAAATTATGAAATACTAACTTTTTATGTTTAATTTTATATTCTATGCTAGTTTTATATGTTTGTTTTTTACATGTTGTAAGCTGCCCTGAGCCACCTGGTGGGAAGGGCGGGATATAAATTCCAAATAAATAAATGAACTTAGTGTCCCTTCAGCTACCGAGGAAATCCCTGAAAAAGTAAAGGGAAAAGTTTCAATCTGCCATTGTTTGAATGCGTGTGTGTGTTTTACAATGACTTTTATTATAATTTGGAGGGTGGCTGGTACGGGAGCTGGGTGGTGGTGCATGAATAGTATGGATGTGCACATATATGCCTGAAGATTCCTGCCTCTGTGTTTGGCTTGTGATAACGAAAGGTCAACACAGATGTAGAAGAAGCTTTGAATGTGGGTGTATGAATCAGAGACACAGATTGCTCAAAATGTGTCACAGCCAAGCTTCCTGATGTCACCCTTGAATGTGGCTCATGTTGGCAGTTTCTTCCAAGAGGGGAACAGCCTGTAGTGGGACCTGGGCATCTCTCAAGCCCTGCAGTGTGAGCATTACAGGCACTAGAAGCAGCCACCCCAAATGGCAACCGCTCATTAGCGTAGGGGCTAGTGGCTCAGTGATAGAGCATCTGCCCGACATGCAGAAGGTCCTGGGTTCAATCCCCAATGTCTCCCTTTAAAAGAATCTGGTAAAAGGTGATGAGAAAGACCTGTAGCTGTTTCCCTGGAGTGTGTGACTTAGGGTTGCCAAGTCCAATTCAAGAAATATCTGGGAACTTTGAGAATGGAGCCAGGAGATTTTGGGGGTGGAGCCAGTAGCAAGGGTGTGACAAGCATAATTGAACTCCAAAGGGAGTTCTGGCCATCACATTTAAAGAGACCACACACCTTTTAAAATGCCTTCCTTCCATTGGAAATAATGAAGGATGGGGCACCTTCTTTGGGGGCTCATAGAATTGGACCCCATGATCCAATCTTTTTGAAACTTGGGGGGTATTTTGGGGAGAGGCAGTGGATGCTATACTGAAAATCTGGTGCCTCTACCTCAAACAACAACGCCCCCAGAGCCCCAGATACTTGTGGATCAATTCTCCACTAGTTTTTATGGGAATAAGTCTCCATAGGAAATAATAGAGTTCCCAGCAAGCATTTCCCTCACGTCCCCCTGCTTTCTGATGACCCTGAAGCGAGGGGAGGGCCTCCAAAGTGGGGGATCCCCTGCCCTAACCTAGGAATTGGCAACCCTAGTGTGACTCTATAGGGGCTTGCTAGAAGGTGGGGACCTCATGACCCATCAGGCCATTTCAATCCATGGGTTGAAGACCACTGGTTTATTGCACCAGGCCAGCTGCAGGAGAGATTATAGAAGCTTGTGGGTGTCATCATTCAATATGGAGCTGAATGTTCTTGCTGGTGAAAAATGTTGTCAAGTTGCAGCTGACTTAAGGCAACCCCTTAGGGTTTTTGAGGCAAGAGATGTATGGAGGTGGTTCCTCACTGCTTGGTTCTGCATAGTGACCCTGGACATCCTTGGTGGTCTTCCAGTCAAGTACTCATCTAGCTTGCAAGATCTGATGAGACTGGGCTAGCCTGGGCCACCCAGACCTGGGCAGTTGAATCTGACCATTTACTAAGTCCCTTAGAAACTTTGCTGTGAAGACAATGGTATTTACACATGCAAAGTTAAGGCTTACCTGCTCCTGGGCGAGGTTGCTTGCCTTGTATAAATCAAACTTAACTTTTATTGCAGGCTGTTAAATTGTAAAGGAAGAAACCGAAAGGAGCAAGATAGTCCAAGGGCAGTGTTGCTGTTTTTTAAAGCAAGCTCCACAATAACCCTCTTACTTGGCTATCAGCAGAAGCAGTCTGCCACCTATGGCTACAGATCCAAATGCAGCTCAGTACAGAACCTTTAGGTTCTTTAAAAAAAACCCAATGAAATCTTTAAATTAAAGTAGGGGTTCCCAACTTGGTGCCTGTAGGTGCTGTGGTACCCACCAACAACTTTCCTGGTGCCCACCAAGTGTTTTTAGAAAGTAGGTGGGGCTTTTGCCCAGCAAGACTTCTAATTGGCCATTGGAGATTTGATTGGTTGTGCAGATTTTTAAAGACATTGCTTGGAGCAGCTGCCTTCCCAGCACAAGGATCTTCCCTGCGTGACTGAAGGCATACTGCTGTAGCCATTTTTTGTGGCTGGGTTCATCTACTGTGGCAGCCATTTTGTGACTGTCACCACCATGCTGTGTCAGAATTCCAAAGGTGTCTGCAGGCTCAAACAGATTGGGGAGCCCTGAGTTTACTGGAGGGTTAGGTAGGATACTGAAATAACCAGTATATGAAGGGAATGGCAAGGAAAGGTTATTATGAGACCAAAGAGCTTTTTAGAGATCTTTTAGAGAAAGGGAAATAGAATCATGGAATCATAAAGCTGTTAGGGAACCTTCATGGTCATCTAGTCCAACCCCCCTGCACAATGCAGGAAATTCACAAATACCTCCCCCTAAATTCACAGGATCTGCATTGCTGTCAGATGGCCATCTAGCCTCTGTTTAAAAACCTCCAGGGAAGGAGAGCCCACCACCTCCCAAGGAAGCCTGTTCCACTGAGGAACTGCTCTGACTGTCAGGAAGTTCTTCCTAATGTTGAGCCAGAAACTCTTTTGCTGTAATTTCAGCCCATTGATTCTGGTCCTACCTTCTGGGGCCACAGCAAACAATTCTGCACCATCCTCTATACAGCCCTTCAAGTACTTGAAGACAGTGATCATATCACCTCTCAGCCATCTCCTCTCCAGGCTAAACATGCCCAGCTCCTTCAACCTTTCCTCATAGGACTTGGTCTCCAGACCCCTCACCATCTTTGTCGCCCTCCTCTGGACCCGTTCCAGGTTGTCTATATCCTTCTTAAAACGTGGTGCCCAAAACTGAACACAATATTCCAGGTGAGGTCTTATCAGAGCAGAGTAAAGCGATACCATCACTTCACGTGATCTGGACACTACTTCTGCTGATACAGCACAAAATTGCATTTGCCTTTTTTTTGTTGATACAGTCCAAAATGACGAGAGGTTAATCATTGCCCAGAATCCAAGTGGGAACTGTGCACATATTTATGCCACTGCCCTAAAATAATGGTACGGGGCACTGTTGTGTACATTTCTAATTCATTATGAAATCTCTTGTGTGCCACTTCCTAACAAACGTCTTGCAACACTTAGTGTTTGGGCTGCGGGAACTTTGTGGATCATTAATCCACCTGTCAGTAATGTTGTCTAGTTTCAATTATGCAAACTGAACTCTTTGTTGATTCCTTGCTCTAGATTTTGACATCGTCTGCTGCTTTCATAGTCAAAGGCTGCTGACCCCTGCTTGGATCCCCTACCCTGCAAAAAAGCCCAACAACAACAGAGGCAGGCTGTTTGCAGAACTAAGGAATACAAAATCTTGCAAATATAGTCCTTGCTTCCCTCTGAAATGCCAGTGTTTTGGAGGCAGGGTGAGGCTAGGCGGTCCTCAAGGTTGCTTCAGATCTTTTTGCAGAGGCAGCATCCACATGGGAACAAGACAACCCAGTTGCAAGTGGTTGCCGATATTCCCTCTAAGCTGTGGAGTCTTGTGAGCAAAAATGTTACTTCCTGCTGAGCTCCTGGCATTAAAATTGTGAGCTACTGCATAAATTAGTTTGCTCTGGGGCCATTTTACCTGAGCTAAGACAAAAATAGGTGAGCCAGGGGGCTAAAAAACTGTGAGCTAGCTCACACTAACTCAGCTTAGAGGGAACACTGGTTACCATATAGTTACCATACCATAATATGGTATATATGGCATATATAACACTGGTTACCATACCGTATACCCGTTCCAGCCTATCTATATCCTTCTTAAAATGTGGTGCCCAAAACTGAACACAATACTCCAGGTGAGGACTTTGTAGAAGAAGCCCAGCAGGAACTTATTTGCATATTAGGTCACACCCCCTGATGTCACCATTGTTCCATTGGTTTTCCTACAAAAAAGCCCAGCAGAAACTCATTTGCATATTAGACCATACACAAAGCCAGCTGGAACTGCGTTCTTGTGTGTTCCTGCACAAAAAAAGCCCTGGTCATATCCAACTGTGTGTGAATATTGACAGTCATAAGAAAGAGACACAGTGGGTGATACCCGACGGCTGGTTTGGCTCGGCTTCGAGCCATCCCAAAGAGAGCTGGCTGGAAATGGAGCGTCCCGGAGCTTCCAGATGGCGCTCAGAAAAGGGGCGGGTTGTGGGTGCCCAGGGAGCATCTGGAACATTCTTGCGTCCCGTCCATGGCTCCCCAGGTGCTCTCTGGGCACCTCTCGGCTTTCCAGATGGCCAGGGAGGTTCCTCAAAAGTGCCCCAGCGAAAAGGGACCACTTTGAAAGTGATGCCTTTTTGAGCTGGCTCCCTGCAAGCCCGGAGGACGGGAGGCAGATGTGCCCATATGGACGCACTTTTTTGGTCCACCTGCCTCCCGTCCCCCGGGCGGCTTTAAATGCCCATCTGGTATCACCCACACATACCCTGAAAGCTTCTTGCAGAACTTTGGGTATGCTGCTTTTTGGGCTTTGGCCAGAACCTGTAAAGAAAAGAGAGAAGGAAGTGGTTCTCCACAGAATTCAGCCAGGAGCTCAAAATTGATTTGTCTCTGTGGTACTTAAAGTCCTGTTCTCATGCAAAAGCTGCCCTGGTGGGGTGGGGTGGGGTGGGGTGGGAGAGAGCAGTTGCTTCTTCCTCCCCATGCTCAAACTGCATTCTAGGAATGAACCAAAAATGGCCTGTGCAACGTGCCGCCTCTCATTTTCCATTTAATTGGGAAAACAGAACTTGAGCCACAGCCAAGTTCCAATGAGACAAAAGTGTGACCTCTGGGGAGTGCGTGTCTCCCCCCCACCATGTCATTTTTCACTCTCTTTCTCATGATGGGAAATTCTCGTTGCCCCGGCATTTCAAAGTGATTAACCCAGTCCCAAAGCCATTGCAGGTCTGAAAACAAAGTAAAAATGGAAAGCTGAATCTGTGGAAGCTTGTAGAAACCACGTGCTACATAAACAAGGCATACAAGTGCACAGTTCTTACATTCCATTTTAAAAACCCTGTTTTATTTTAATGATAGTTTGTTTATGAAACCAGAATTTAATTGCAGATGATCTAGAGTTGGCAGGTCTGACTCAGGAAATGTCTGGGGACTTTGGGGTGGAGCCAGGAGTCTTTGGGGGTGGAGCCAGAAGACTTTGGGAGTGGAGCCAGAAGCAAGGTTGTGACAATCTCCAAAGTGGTTGTCACATTTAAAGGAATTGTGTTCTTTTTAAATGCCTTCCTTTTATTGGAAATAATGGAGGATGGGGGCACCTTCTTTTGGGGCTCATGGAATTGGGCCCACAGTTCAATCTTTTTGAAACTTGGAGCGGGGTTTGAGAAGAGGCACCAGATGCTATGCAGAAAATTTGGTGTGTCTACCTCAAAAAACAGCCCCTCTCAGAGCCACAGAAAGCCATGGATTGATTCTCAATTATATCCTATGGGGATTGGTCTTTGTAGAGTATAATGGAGTGCCCAGTGAACATTTCTTTCCCACCCCCCCCCCCCCCACTTTCTGATAAGCCTGAAGCTGGGAGGAGGGCCTCCAAACCAGGGGATCCCCTGCCCCTAACTGGGGATTGGCAATCCTATGACTCAAATCCTGGTTGGCCTTGACAAATCCTGGGTTTGTTGTCTTTTTTCTGTGTCCAGTGAAGATGTTGCCAGTAGGATTACCATGTTCCCATTTATGGTGAAACATCTCCCACCCCCTGCCACTGCTTCTTGCCACTGCTTAGCTGAGCAGCAGGAGGAAACTGGCCAGCAAAAAGGTGTTTGTGTGAGCATTGTTCCCAAGGCAATGACACAAATTGCTGAGCAACCAGGAAGTGACGTCATCACACAAGATGATCCTCTAGCACTCACCTAAATCTCTATGGTTTAACTACAGAGTTTGACATGAATGCTAGAGCCTTGCCCATGATGAGATGATGTCACTTCCAGGTCACACTTGAAGCTATGCCTTCACGTTGGGTGCAATCATATAACTCCATCAGTTCCTTCCTCATCTCCCTTTTAGTTGCCAGGGTGAAGCCGAGATGTCTGCGTCCACACATCCTGCAAAATCATGAGCAGGTACATAGCAAAGATGCTCTGTACAGTTCTCATTGCCACAGTGAATGAAGAGGCCTTTCAGGTAACAGAGAGCTTCCACACTGCAATTTACTCTGCATTTTCTTCATTCCAGTGTCCCTCCACGGCTACTCCCTCACACACCAGATGTCTTTTGCAGGCTTTTAAAACCTGGCAATTGCTAGATCACTACAGCACAATAGCGATCTATTGCACAATCTACTAGCTCCTTAGAAGTTTATTATTATTATTATTTTTAAAAAATTAATCTATAACGCTTTTTGCTGTGGATCTATCTATCCAGAAGAAAGCTGCTTGCACTAAACAAAAAGTGGTAGCATACAACCTGGTGACTAGCCCAAGTCATCGCAGGGCATTTATGTTAGCTAGACTAAACGCGTTTCCCTCCAAAGTTTTACAAGGGAGATATCAGCGAGTCCCTTTAGCCGACAGACTTTGCTCCTGTGGAGCAAATACCCCTGACTCAATCCAGCATATATTGCTTGATTGTTCTTTATACCATAACCTCCGTAAAGATTTATTTGGCAAGCTTTCTTTTTCTCCAGATTTGTCTATTCTGCCACCATGTTATTATTTATTGAGTGATACTGAGGGGGTGGTTAGTGAGGCTGTGGCAAAATTTCTGGCTGACATCCTTAAATTTAATTCTGACCATGTTTGAATGCATCTGCAAGCTCGGTTTTATTTTGATTTTATCTCCAATGTTTAAATTTTTATATTCTGTGTATTTTTATCTGAATCTATTATGCCATTAAAGGTTTGGTATGGTATGACTAGCCCAAGCTCACCCTAGGCTTCCCAACCCCCCCGCTCTGGCGGGGGACTTCTGGGTTCGCAGCCTAATCTCCCGCCCCCCAGAAATCGGGAAGCGGGGGTGGGGGGGTGGAGGGGGGGGAAGAACATACCTGCAGGCTTCATATTGTTGAGATCCTGAGCCGTTTCTAAAATGTGTGGCCCCTTTAAGGCTGGGCAGGAAGCAGGAAGAGCTTCAGAGAACAGCCCCTCCCTTTTTTTTTCTTTTGTTTTCACAGCAAGTAGAGTTCTCCAATCTGATAAGTATTTGTGTGTGTGAGAGGGAGGGGGTAGGGGATTCCCTGGTTTGGAAGCCCTCCCCCCCTTTAGAAAGCGGGGGGGGAGGGAAATGTCTACTGGGCACTCTATTATTCCCTATGGAGAACGATTCCCATAGGGAATAATAGGGAATTGATCCGTGGGTATTGGGGGCTCTGGGGGGGCTATTTTTTGAGGTAGAGGCACCAAATTTTTATTATAACATCTAGTGCCTCTCCCCAAAATACCCCCCAAGTTTCAAGCAGATTGGACTAGGGGGTCCAATTCTATGAGCCCCAAAAGATGGTGCCCCTATCCTTCATTATTTCCTATGGAAGGAAAGCATTGAAAAGGTGTGCCGTCCCTTTAAATGTGATGGCCAGAACTCCTTTGGAGTTCAATTATGCTTGTCACAGCCTTGATCTTGGCTCCACCCCCAATGTCTCCTGGCTCCACCCCCAAAGTCTCCTGGCTCCGCCCCCAAAGTCCCCGGATTTTTCTTTAATTGGACTTGGCAGCCCTAGCTCACCCAGTGAGTCCCATGGTTAAAGAAAGGAGGGAGGGATTTGAACCCAAGTTTTCCCTGTCCTGTCATTAACCACTATGGCATCACCCTTTCTAGTGCAAAGTATATAGCACTTTAGGGTTGCCAAGTCTAATTCAAGAAATATCTGGGGACACTGGGGGTGGAGCCAGGAGACTTTGGGTGTGGAGCCAGGAGCAAAGGTGCGTCAAACATGATTGAACTCCAAAGGGGGTTCTGGCCATCACATTGAAAGGGACAGCACACCTTTTAAATGCCTTCCTTCCATTGGAAATAATGAAGGATAGGCATACTTTCTTTTGGGGCTCATAGAATTGGACCCTCTAGTCCAATCTTTTTGAAACTTGGAGGGTATTTTGGGGAGAGGAACTGAATGCCATTCTTAAAATGTGGTGCCTTTATCTAAAAAAACAGCCCTCCCAGAGCCCCAGATACCTGTGGCTCAATTCTCCATTATAACCTATAGGAATCAGTCACCATAGGGAATAATGGAGTGTCCAGCAGACATTTCCCCCCCACCCGCTTTCTGATGACCCTGAAGCGGGGGGGAGGGCCTCCAAGCCGGGGGATTCCCTGCCCCCACCTGGGAATTGGCAATCCTATAGCACTTTCGCTAAAGAATTGCGACTGTGTTGAGCAATGCCACTTTGTGTCCACAGAGAATTCAGTCCAGTGGCAGATTTCATGGACAAGAGAGTGTTCAGCCCATGTTGATGCTTAAAATCTCTGTGGACAGTTTCAGTAGGCTTTCCAGGTGTTAATGGAGGGCAAAGTCCTGGAAATGGTTGCTGATGCCCACCAATGCTCATCTAGTTGCTGGGCAGAAGCAGGCCAGCAAAATGGGGGTGGGGCAGTGATGATGATGTTACTTCTGGTACAACCTGGAGTTTTGAGGTGAGTGCTAAAATGTCTCCCCTTTGCACTGTTAGTGCTTCCAAGTTGGCTGGCAGTGATGTCATTGTACAGTAGCAAAGATTGCTGCCTCCTCTAGTAAATACTGCCCTTAACAGTAAAAAGAAAACCAGTAACAGTAAAATGCCTCCCTCATCTTCCACTGGTTGCCTAGGTTTCAGTGGGACGTTTAAACTTGTGTTTGGGTTAGGGGGTGGGGGATGGGAGGGACTTACCAGGAGAAAGGCCCAGGCCACATTGCTGGCATCACACAGGAAGTGACATCATCATGCCAGCAACTTTAGGCAACTCTTTAGTATTTTGGCAAGAACTCTGTGGTAAAACTGTCTTCTACCATAGAGTTTTTGCCTAAATACCAGACTGACAGGCAACCCTGACTTGTGCAATGTGACTCTAGGAACAGTCCAAAAAAGATTGCTTTTGTTTTTGTTTCCCTAGAGTGTCACCCAGAAGTCACTGGCATGATGACATCACTTCCTGTGTGGCCCTGGCCATGTGGCCTAGGCATTTCTACTGGTAAGTCTTCTTGCTGGCCAGCTGATCAGAGGCTGGGAACAGGGCTTGGTGACTCCCACCTCCACTAGGGTCTCTGGCAACCCTGACTTGTGCAATGTGACTCTAGGAACAGTCCAAAAAAGATTGCTTTTGTTTTTGTTTCCCTAGTTCCAACTAGCTCAGCTGTTGCTTCTCTGTTCCTTCAGCTCTCACCAGCCACTGGCTGCACAGAAGGGAGAGCTTCTCTTCAAACTGTGCAAATGTAGCTTCAGTGCATCTAAACAGGAAACAGCAGTGTGGTCAGTTGGTGGAACTGACATCCTGGAGAGTTTCACCAAATCACACTGCAGCTTTTCCGCTGAGGGAGTGTGTGTGTGTGGTGTGTGTGTGTGTGTGCACATGAGGGCTCAATGTGATCAGCCTTGATAACACAGAAGGGAAAATGGATTCCTATTCAGTGCTTATGAGAGAGCCGTCAGCTCTATGCCAAGGATGTTGCCCTGGCCTTGGCTCGTTGGGTTGGCAGCTTTGGATTGGGAAATACCTGGAGATTTGGGAGGTAGAGCCTGGGGGGGCAGAGCTTGAGAAAGGAAGGGACCTCAGCCAGGTACTGTGCCATAGAGTCCATCTTCCAAAGCAGCCATTTTTTCCAGGGAACTGATCTCTGTCATCTGTGATTCCAAGAGATTTCTAGCTACTTTCTGTAGGATGGCAACCCCAGTAGCAGGTAATGTGAAAATCTTATTGTGTGTGATCCTGGAGAGCTGCTGTTAATCTGAGTAGACAAGAGTAGCCTTGAAAGGCCTCAGCTTCATATATTCCTGTAAGGAGAGGGTTCAGAGGAACAACATCTGCTTTCCTTACAGAAAACCCCAGGTGATATGAAAGACCTCTGCTTGAGTTCCTGGTGGGCTGCTGCCAGTCAGAGTAGACAAGGTTGACCAAGGATCAGATTCAATATAAGGCAACTTTATGTGTTCTCATTAATGGGAAGGGATGTGGCTCAGTGGTAGAGCATCTGCTTGGCATTCAGAAAGTCCCAGGTTCCATTCCTAGGCTTGCCAATCCCCAGGTCCCAGCGGGGGTTCTTCTGCTTTCCCAGGCTCCTTCCCACCCCCAGTCATCCACCATGTGACTTTCCACCTTTGGAGGCTTCAGTCTCCGATTGGAAAGGCTTCCTCTTCGGATGGTGTGTCTGTGTTATTTTGAAGAAGTTGACAGCAACTCGTGAGTAGTGCTGCCAATCCCTCGCTTCAGAGTCACCAGAAACGGGGGCGGCGGGGGGGAGGAAATGTCTGCTGGGCACTTCATTATTCCCTATGTGGAGATCGATTCCCATAGGGTATAATGGGGAATTGATCTGGAGGTATCGGGAACTGTGGGGAGCTGTTTTTTTGAGGTAGAGGCACCAAAGTTTCAGTATAGCATTTAGTGCCTCTCCCCAAAATACCCCCCAAGTTTCAAAACGATTGGACCAGGGGGTCCAATTCTATGAGCCCCAAAAGAAGGTGCCCCTATCCATTATTTCCTATGGAAGGAAGGCATTTTAAAAGGTGTGCTGTCCCTTTAAATGTGACGGCCAGAACTCCCTTGGAGTTCAGTTATGCTTGTCACACCCTTGCTCCTGATTCCACCCCCAATGTCTCCTGGCTCCACCCCAGATATTTCTTGAATTGGACTTGGCATCCCTATCTGTCTCTGGCATCTTCAGTTGAAAGGACCAGGCAGTAGGTGATGTGAAAGAGACCCTGGAGAGCTACTGTCAGTCCGAATAGACTGGGGGTAGTCAAACTTGCTCAATGTAAGAGCCTCATGGAATAAATGTCAGATGTTTGAGAGCTGCAAGGCATGAACGCAAGGGAGGGAGGGAAATAGATGGGAAGGAGGGAAGGAGAGGCTGAAAGAAAGCAACTTTAAATGCATTCTCCAATGTCTTGGCTTGGAGAAGCGATTTAAAAATATAAATGCCTTCTCCAAGCCAGCTGATGGGATAGTGGGGGCTTCAAGAACCGCACAATATTTGTGAAAGAGCCACATGTGGCTCTTGAGCCAAAGTTTGGCCACCCCTGGAGCAGACAATAGTGACCTTGAAAGATGAAGACTCCAGGTTTTGTGAGTTTCTTGTTTGCATGAGGTTTTGCAATAGGCTCTCAGGGCGATGTTGAAGGAGGGGCATGGAGGAAGGCAGGATAATAAACATGCAATTGAAAAAAAGCCAGGATCAAAGACTGGGCAAGAAAAAATAGGACCTCTTCCCACCCCCACCCCCATTCTTTTCTTCCTCTCAGATGAGATGAAAAGACTACTAGGAATAATGTGCTTGGAGCATTCCCCCCCCCCCACTCCCCGCACTGTTGAATTGTGGAGCCCAGTTCCCAAAATGACCTGAGTTATTAGTTGAACTCTCTAGCTGGTAAACTGTTTGCTCTGCTGAGGAATTAGTGCCTGCATCACCTCAAGGGCTCCCAGGCTTGTGTCAACATTGGCACTTCAATTAGATTTTTTAAATAGGATGGTAATAAGGCAGTTTAGTGGATTTTTTTTTTAAAGATCTCTCTTTTTGTGCTAAATGTAAGGCAGTGGTATTCCAGGTCTTTTCTGCTTTTTTTTTTGGGGGGGGGGTCTGTTCTGGCCCCGTGCTGCTTCAGTTTATCACCTGATTTCCGTACACATTTACTGACCCGGAAACTTCACTTTGAGGGGTTTTGTACACACAAACACACACACACAGGTTTTTTCCTGTTCTTATGAGACCACTTCTATTCTTGTGATTTTCTGGAAGCTGATTTTGAGATTGTTTGTTTTTTTAAAAGCTGGAGATTTAAGGGAAAGGGTGACACTTTATTTTATAATGAAATCTGGCAGGGCTGGATTAACAATTAGGCTGAGTAAGCACCGGCCTAAGGGCCCTCACACCTTTAGGGGCCCCGGGCTGGTTTGCCTCTCACTGTCTCTCCCCCACAGTTTTGTCAAAGGGACTTTTGAGATATTAGGAGATAATTTGCGAGGCCCCCTCCCACAAGATTTCAGCTGCCTAGGGTCCTCCACAGGGTTTAATCCGGCACTGAAAGCTGGAAATTCAAAGAACCTCTTAAGCCTTTTGATTCAACATGTGAGTGATATACCAATGTTAAATAGTGAGTTCAGCCAGCTCTGAATCAACCAAGAACACTTTATTCATGAAGAAACAATTACACAGGCAACACTGTGAACTATATACAATCCGGCTATGGCTAGCCATGCCCTCCTAGTAGGCAACAGTTACTCCTATTGGCTTTCTCCAGAATCTTTCATTTGCATTCCATTGTTACATGCCTAGTATCTTGATTGACCAGTTCGTCCAGGATTCAGGATCCTGGTTTACAAAGAGTGCCTGACTCAAGCTCAGGCAACAAACATCAGTACATAACACCAATATTTTAGTACCATTTCTTTAAAAGATTGGGGGGGGGGTTGCTGTGATGCCTGACACCACTGATGGCAACAGCTCTGTCTCTAGAAAATCTTCATTATTGAGGGCACGTGCAGAAGAAAATAAACCGACTCCACAATTGTGGAAATGCAAAGGGGAGGCAGATGTGTGGAACACCGTGCTCAAACCAATTCCTGTGCTTGTGGATTGACTCCCAAAAAACCCAGGAGTAACTCAGGTGTGTAGAAAAGCCTTGGGAAAGGGCTAGGAAGCATCTGCAAAGGGGAATGTTGGGGGGTCCAAAATTAAGCAGATGTTTAGGGGCACAGACTTAAAGACTAACAGGATTTATTCCTGCTGCCTGCACAAGCTTTTGTGAGCCACAGTGGACTTCATCAGACACATGAATGAGAGAAAGATCACTATGCAGGATGGTGGAGTTTAATCTATATATACTTTTTGAACTTGCAGATTCTCCCATTTATCTGTGTACAGATGCAGGGAATCCAACTCCCAACCCTTGATGGAGTGCCATTGCCACCAACACCGACAGTGAGGAGTTTGAGTGTGATTTTAGATGCCTCGTTTTCAATGAACGCTCAAATAGCAAGTGTTGCCAGATCAGCATTTTACCATCTTCGACAGGTCAGGCAACTGGTTCTCTATCTCTCCCCCCCTGACTTAGACACAGTGATCCATGCAATGGTCACCTCCAGGCTGGACTACTGTAACTCATTCTATGAGGTGCCTCCCTTGAAACTGACCGGGAAACTTCAGCTGGTCCAAAATGCAGCAGCTCATGTCCTTACTGGGTCACCTTTAAGAGCACACATACAATCAGTGCTCCATCAGATGCATTGGCTCCCCGCTGAATACCAGATCAAGTTCAGGATTATAGTATTAACCTTTAAAGCTCTGTGCACTCTGGGACCAACGTATCTGCAGGACTGTCTCTCCCAGTATGTCTCTCAAAGAGTTTTACGCTCTATAGATCAACATCTTCTGGTGGTCCTCAGCACAAAGGACATCAATCAGAGCCAGAGCCTTTTTGGCTGCAGCCTCATAAAACCAGCTGTAGTGCTAGGGGTTCTTTTTGAGAGTTAATTTTGTGAGTTTCATCACTGGATGTTCTGTATAGTTTTAGATGAAGATATTGGATTTATATCCCGCCCTCCACTCCGAAGAGTCTCAGAGCGGCTCACAATCTCCTTTACCTTCCTCCCCCACAACAGACACCCTGTGAGGTGGGTGGGGCTGGAGAGGGCTCTCACAGCAGCTGCCCTTTCAAGGACAACCTCTGCCAGAGCTATGGCTGACCCAAGGCCATGCTAGCAGGTGCAAGTGGAGGAGTGGGGAATCAAACCCGGTTCTCCCAGATAAGAGTCCACGCACTTAACCACTACACCAAACTGGTTCTCCAATATTTTAATATTGTGTGATTATGTTTTAATTGTTCTCAATTTGTTGTATATATTTATTTCTGTAACCTACCCTGTGCCCTGTTGTGCAGGGGAGGACAGGCTAGAAATCTAATTAAAAAACAAAAATCCATCCATCCGTCCGTCTGTCTGCTGTAGCCTACAACTAGGAAATACATGTCCTTCTGTGATTTGCAAAAACACCAATTGGCAGGGAACTTTATTACGTTTTATGGCTATCCAGACCAAATGGCCAAGCCACACTGTTTTATCATGTGACCACAGCCAGTTTGCACTCTTAAACAACAAACTGCATGTATTTCAGCCCACAATACCGGATCCCCTCGTCTGATGAAGTGTGCTTAGAGAGCACACAAAAGCTTACGTTCTGAATAAAACTTTGTTGGTCTTAAAGGTGCACTTGACTCCTGCTTTGTTCAACTGCTTCACACCAACACGGCTGCCCTCTTGGATCTGTCTGTCTGTCTTTCTGTCTGTCTGTCTATCTATCTATTCATCCATCCATCCATCCATCCATCCATCCAGGGCTTTTTCTTCTAGAAAAAGAGGTGCCGGAACTCTCAAAAAGAAAATGAAAGAGAAACACAGGGGTGCCCCTAATGAACTTTTAAATGTTATTTCATCCTCTCTGGCTTATTTATCCTCTCTGACTTCTCCCACAGTTTATGGGAAAAAAGGTGGTGGTATCTTGGTTTCCTGTAATCATTTATCTCACTAAGGAAAATACTTTAGCTAAAAATCCTGTATATTCTAGTTTGATCTATTTTTAATGATGTATGTTTTTGTTTTGTTTTTATCAATAAAAGTTTTGTTTAAATTTAAAAACATTTTCTTTAGAATTTTGTTTCCATTAAGAGGTTACAGAACTCTGTTCTGCCTTATTCTCCCAGGAAAAAAATCCTATGATCTATCTATCTACACCTCTGTAACGAATGCTTCCCAAAATTAACTTTTCTTGTCAATGGAATTCATTTTTTGTGCTTAGAAATGGGAGGCAGGGTCTATGGTGGTTTTAGAGCAAGTCGGTCTAGAAATCTGCAAATATACAACCCTTAAATTTAGGATTTAACTGCTGGGAAAACTTGCCATTCTTCCATTATATTTATAGCTGCAATTCATGTAACTCTTTAATGGTGCAGCAAAACATTTGAACCCACCCACCCCCACTCCCTTACCTGGTAATACCCTCGGCCAGCCCTTCTTGCCAAACAAAGCAGTCCTCTGTGCCCAGGAGGTAAAGCTAAATCAGAACGCTCCACACTCAGATTACCCAGTGACATAACATTCTGGATTTCCAGTGGAGTCTGGCCCAATGGGACACATGCAGAATTAGTTTTGCAGGTGAATTTTCCAAGCTATTTTAGTTCCCAGTCCCTCAAGAGCAGATTTGCAGCTTGCCACT